>NC_087365.1:64952259-65128786 GCF_030014295.1 Loxodonta africana | reverse complement strand
ATCGAATCTCATGGAATCTCACCGAATAACATTGAACTGTGTCAAATAGAGCAGAATGGTATTGAATTGAATGGAATCCAATTAAATTGAATAGATTAGAGTAGTGTAGGTTAGGCTGGGATTCGGTAGGTTAGGGCAGAGTAGAATAGAATAGAGGAGAACACAAAGAGTAGAATGGAGTAGAGTTGAGCAGAGTCGAATAGTCAGAGTCGAGCAGTGCCGACTATGGATGAATAGACCCAATTCAAGCTGAATCGAGTCAAATGGAGAGGAAATGAGACAAATCGTAATGGATCAAATTGATTAAAATCGATAAGAGTAGGGTAGGGTAGAAGAGAATAGAATAGTGCAGAATGCAGTAGAATGGAGTCGAATCGTGTGGAACGGAGTCGAATGGAGCCAAATAGAGACGATTAAAGTAGAAAAGAGCTGAATAGAGCCAAAAAGGGCTGAAGAAGGTTGAATCGAGCCTAACTATGCTGAATTGAGCCGAATCGACCCGATTCAAGTCAAATAGAGCTAAATGGAGCCGATTCAAGCCTAATCACATGGAATCGCGTCGAAATGCATTGAAGTGAATTGAATAGATTAGAGTAGAGGGGGGTAGGGTAGGAGAGGTTTAGAAGAGAAGAGAAGAGAACACAACAGAAAGAATAGAATAGAATTAAGTAGAGTAGAAGAGAGTGAAATAGAGTTGAATAGAGGTGAATAGAGCCGAAAAGAGCCGAACAGAGCTGAATACACCCGAATCGACCAAATTCGAGGTGAATCAAGATGAAACATGTCGAATCGCGTTGAAATGTGTTGAACCGAATCAAATAGATTAGTGTAGGGCGGGTAAGGTTAGGGTAGGGTAGACTACGACAGAACTGAAAGAAAACAGTAGAGTAGAGAAAAGTAGGGTAGAGTAGACTAGAGACAAATAGAGTCGAATACTGCTGAACAGAGCCAAATAGAGCGGAAAAGAGCCGAGTAGAACCGACTTGAATCTAATGGAGGAAAAGGAGCTGAATCGAACCGATACGACCTAAATCAGGTCGGATCTCTTTCAAGTGTGTCACATAGAATCGAACAGATTACAGTAGGGTAAGGTAGGGTAGGGTAGGGTAGAATAGAATGCAGTAGAAAAGAACAGAAGAGAACTGAAAGAATAGAATAGGGTCGAGTAGTGTAGAGTATAGAAGAGTAGAGTAGAATAGAGTTCCATATTAACGAATAGAGCCAGAAAGAGCCAAAAAGAGCCGAAACGATAGAAATCAAGACGAATCGTGCCGAATCCCGCGGAATCGTGCCGTGTCGCTTCGAATCCCGTCGGATTGCATTGAATCCCATCGATTCAAGTCAAATCCAATCCAATCGATTAGAATAGACTACGACTCTAAAAAACACATTTTTGTTTAGAGTCGCATAAAGTACAAGACAATAGAATAGAGAATAGAGTATGATGGAGTAGAATGCTGTAGAATGGAGTCGAATGGAGTCGAAAAGAGATAATAGAGTTGAGTAGAGTCTAATAGAGGAGAATAGAGCTGAATAGAGCCTATTAGAGCCGAATAGAACTTACTAGAGCCAAATGGAGCCGATTAGAGCCGAATCGAACAGATTTGAACTGAATGGGGATGAGTGGAGTGGAATGGAGCCGATTTGAGCCGAATCGCATCGAAATGCGTGGAAACGACTCAAGTAGAACAGATTAGAGTAGGGTAGGATAGAATAGAGAAGGATAGAATGGAACACAGTAGAACAGAAGAGAAAGAATACAATAGAATGGGGTAGAAAAAAGTAGAGGAGAGTAGAGCAAACAGAGTCGAATAGAGTCAAATCGAGCCGAATGGAGACGAAACAAGACAAATCACGTCGAATCCCATCGAATCAATTACAGGAAATTAGAGTACAGTAGAGTAGAATAGTGTAGAATGGAGTAGAATGGGGTGCGATGAAATCGAATGGAGTCGAAGAGAGTAGAAAAGATCCAAACAGAGCTAAATAGTGCCGAAGAGGGCCGAATCGAGCGGAATTGAGCCAAATCAAGCCAAACTGAGCCGAATCCAGTGAATCGAGCCTAATGGAGCCGAATGAAGCTGAATCGACACTATTCGATCCAAACGGACACGAATCTAAACGATATGACCCGAATTGGGTCAAAATTCATCATATGGAATTGAATAGATTAGAGTAGGGGAGGTTCGGGTATGGTAGGGTTGGGTAGAATAGAGTAGAGTAGAATAGAATAAAACAGAATAGAAGAGAACAGAACAATACAGAAAGAATACAGAAAAGAGTAGACTAGAGTACAGTAGAGGGGAATAGAGTGAGAATAGAGCCAAATCGAGCCGAATCGCGTCGAAATGGGTCGAATCGTATCCAATCAAATGGATGAGAATAGATTAGAGTTGGGTAGCATAAGGTACGGTAGAATAGAGTAGAATAGAACAGGATAGAAACCATACTATAGACTAGAGTACAAACGAGTAGACTAGAGTACAATAGAGTCGAATAGAGTCGAATAGAACTGAATAGTGCCGAATGCAGACAAAAGGAGAGGAATCGCGTTGAATCGATTAGAGTTAGAGTAGGGTAGGTAGAGCAGAATAGAGTAGTGTAGAACGGTGTGGAATGAATAGAATGGAGTGAAATAGAGATGAATAGAGTAGAAAAGAGTCAAATAGAGCAGAATAGGGCCAATAAGGCCGATTCGAGCAGAATCGAAGCGATTCAATCCAAAACGAGCCAAATGGAGCCTAATTGAGCCGAAGAGAGCCAAATCGATCCGAATCACGTTAACTTCGTAAAATCGAATCAAAACGTATAGATTAGAGAAGGGGAGGGGAGGGTAGAATAGACTAGAGTAGAGTAGAAGAGATTAGAGCAGAATATAAAGAATGGAATAGATTGGAAAAGAGTAGAGTCGAATAGACTGAATAGAGACGGATAGAGCTGAATGGAGGTGAATACAGCTGAAAAGAGCCGTATAGTGCCGAAAAGTACCTAATTGAGCTGAATCAAGCAGAATCACACCGACTGTAGCTGAATAGAGTCGTAGCCCATCGAATCACATCGAATCACATCACTTTGGGTCAAATCGGGTTGAATCGCGTCAAATTACGTCGAATGTCATCGAATCACGCCGAATCGCTTCGTATCACATCGATTAACTTCGAATTACATCGAATCTCATAGAATCCTGCTGAATCACGTCGAGTCGCATGGAATCTCTTCAAATGTCTTCCAATCCCATTGAATCCCTTCAGATCTCGTCAAATTCCGTCGAATCCCATCAAATCACGTCGAACTGAATTGAATAGATTAAAGTAGGGTAGTTCTGGGTGGGGTGCAGTAGGGTAGGGTAGGGTAGAATAGAACAGAGTACAAGAGAATAGGAGAGAATGGTGTGGAATGGAATAGAATGGAGTTGAAAGGAGTCGAATAGAGACGGATAGAGATGAATAGAGTAGAAAACAGTGGAATAGAGCAGGATAGGGCCGAATAGGACCAAAGAAGGCCTAATGGAGCAGAATCGACACAATCTGAGCCAAATCGAGATGAATGGAGCGAAATCGAGCTGAATGGAGCCGATTCGAACCGAATTGAGCTGATTCAAGCCTAATCACTTCGAATCGCGTGGAAATGTGTCAAATAAAATCGAATCAAACAGCTTAGAGAAGGGGAGGGGAGGGGAGCGGAGGGTAGAATAGAATAGAACAGTACTGAAGAGAAAGAATAGAATATAGTACAGTAGAGTAGAGCAAAGAAAAGTAGAGAAGAGTAGAGTAGAATTGAGTCGAATAGAGACAAATAGTGCAGTATATAGCTGAATAGAGACAATTCGAGCCGAATTGAGCCAAATGGAAACAAAACAAGATGAATCGTGTCGAATTGCTTCGAACCGCGTCGAATCGAATCCGTTAGAATAGATTAGAGGAGGGTAGGGTAGGGTAGAAAAGAATAGAGTAGAATAGTGTAGAAAGGAATAGAATGGAGCCAAATGGGGTTGACTAGAGACAGAGTAGAAAACAGTCGAATCGAGCTGAGTAGGGCCGAATAAGGCTGCACTGAGTTAAATCGAGTTGAAACGAGCCAGAATCAAGCTGAATGGAGCTGATGGTGCCGAATCGAGCCGATTCAAGCACGATCGCGTCCAATTGCATCGAAATGCTTTGAATCGAATCAAATCGAATAGATTAGAATAGAATAGGGTACGGTACGGTATTTTAGGATGGGGTAGATGAAGGTAGACTATGGTACAGTAGACAAGAAAAGGCTAGAGTAGTAGCTTAGACTAATAAGCTGGACTAGTCAGCTAGACTAGGGGCATAGATCAGTAGCCTAGACAACTAGCCTTGGACAGTACCCTTGCCTTGACAAGTACCCTGAGTTTGTTCCCTAAACTAGTAGCCTTGCCTTAACTAGTAGCCTTATCTAGTAGCCTTACCTTAACTAGTACCCTGGCCTTAACTAGCACCCCTAACTAGTAGCCTTGCCTTAAGTAGTGGTCTTAAATACGACCCTTGTCTCCAACAGTACCCTCAACAAGTACCAGTGCCTTAACAAGTACCCTTAACTATTACCCTGGCATTAACTAGTACCATTAACGAATAAACCTTAGCTTAACTAGTACCCTTAACAAGTACCCTGGCATGAACTAGTAGCCTGAAATAGTACCCTTGCCCTAACTAGTACCCTTAATTACTACCCTTATTGAGTACTCCTAAGTAGTAGTAGGGTACGGTACGGTCGGGTACCGTAGGGTAGGGTAGCATACGGTGGAACAGAGAAAATAGAATAGAACAGCATAGGTCAGGGTAGGTTAGTTTAGTGTAGGGTATGGTAGAGTAGCATGGGATGGAAGAGGGAAAATAGAAAAAGAGAATAGGATACAACAGAATAGAATAGATTAGGATAGGGTACGGTGGGGTAGGGTTCTGTAGAATAGGATAGTGTAGAATGGAATAGAATGGTGTGGAATGGAGTCGAATGGAGTCGAATAGAGATGAATAGAGCAGAAAAGAGTGGAATAGAGCTGAATAGCGCCGAACAGGGCCCCATACGGCCAAATCCAGCCGAATCCAGCCAAATCGAGCCGAATCGAGTCGAATCAACCAGATTCGAGCTGAATGTAGCCGAATGGAGCTGAAACAAGCCAAATAGAGACAAAAAAATGAACCGGGCCAAACTGAGCCAAATCACAACTAATCGCATCCTATTGCATCCAATTTCATTGAATCCCATGAAATCCAACCAAAACCCATCGAATCTCATGGAATCTCACCGAATAACATTGAACTGTGTCAAATAGAGCAGAATGGTATGGAATCCAATTAAATTGAATAGATTAGAGTAGTGTAGGTTAGGCTGGGATTCGGTAGGTTAGGGCAGAGTAGAATAGAATAGAGGAGAACACAAAGAGTAGAATGGAGTAGAGTTGAGCAGAGTCGAATAGTCAGAGTCGAGCAGTGCCGACTATGGATGAATAGACCCAATTCAAGCTGAATCGAGTCAAATGGAGAGGAAATGAGACAAATCGTAATGAATCAAATTGATTAAAATCGATAAGAGTAGGGTAGGGTAGAAGAGAATAGAATAGTGCAGAATGCAGTAGAATGGAGTCGAATCGTGTGGAACGGAGTCGAATGGAGCCAAATAGAGACGATTAAAGTAGAAAAGAGCTGAATAGAGCCAAAAAGGGCTGAAGAAGGTTGAATCGAGCCTAACTATGCTGAATTGAGCCGAATCGACCCGATTCAAGTCAAATAGAGCTAAATGGAGCCGATTCAAGCCTAATCACATGGAATCGCGTCGAAATGCATTGAAGTGAATTGAATAGATTAGAGTAGAGGGGGGTAGGGTAGGAGAGGTTTAGAAGAGAAGAGAAGAGAACACAACAGAAAGAATAGAATAGAATTAAGTAGAGTAGAAGAGAGTGAAATAGAGTTGAATAGAGGTGAATAGAGCCGAACAGAGCTGAATACACCCGAATCGACCAAATTCGAGGTGAATCAAGATGAAACATGTCGAATCGCGTTGAAATGTGTTGAACCGAATCAAATAGATTAGTGTAGGGCGGGTAAGGTTAGGGTAGGGTAGACTACGACAGAACTGAAAGAAAACAGTAGAGTAGAGAAAAGTAGGGTAGAGTAGACTAGAGACAAATAGAGTCGAATACTGCTGAACAGAGCCAAATAGAGCGGAAAAGAGCCGAGTAGAACCGACTTGAATCTAATGGAGGAAAAGGAGCTGAATCGAACCGATACGACCTAAATCAGGTCGGATCTCTTTCAAGTGTGTCACATAGAATCGAACAGATTACAGTAGGGTAAGGTAGGGTAGGGTAGGGTAGAATAGAATGCAGTAGAAAAGAACAGAAGAGAACTGAAAGAATAGAATAGGGTCGAGTAGTGCAGAGTATAGAAGAGTAGAGTAGAATAGAGTTCCATATTAACGAATAGAGCCAGAAAGAGCCAAAAAGAGCCGAAACGATAGAAATCAAGACGAATCGTGCCGAATCCCGCGGAATCGTGCCGTGTCGCTTCGAATCCCGTCGGATTGCATTGAATCCCATCGATTCAAGTCAAATCCAATCCAATCGATTAGAATAGACTACTACTCTAAAAAACACATTTTTGTTTAGAGTCGCATAAAGTACAAGACAATAGAATAGAGAATAGAGTATGATGGAGTAGAATGCTGTAGAATGGAGTCGAATGGAGTCGAAAAGAGATAATAGAGTTGAGTAGAGTCTAATAGAGGAGAATAGAGCTGAATAGAGCCTATTAGAGCCGAATAGAACTTACTAGAGCCAAATGGAGCCGATTAGAGCCGAATCGAACAGATTTGAACTGAATGGGGATGAGTGGAGTGGAATGGAGCCGATTTGAGCCGAATCGCATCGAAATGCGTGGAAACGACTCAAGTAGAACAGATTAGAGTAGGGTAGGATAGAATAGAGAAGAATAGAATGGAACACAGTAGAACAGAAGAGAAAGAATACAATAGAATGGGGTAGAAAAAAGTAGAGGAGAGTAGAGCAAACAGAGTCGAATAGAGTCAAATCGAGCCGAATGGAGACGAAACAAGACAAATCACGTCGAATCCCATCGAATCAATTACAGGAAATTAGAGTACAGTAGAGTAGAATAGTGTAGAATGGAGTAGAATGGGGTGCGATGAAATCGAATGGAGTCGAAGAGAGTAGAAAAGATCCAAACAGAGCTAAATAGTGCCGAAGAGGGCCGAATCGAGCGGAATTGAGCCAAATCAAGCCAAACTGAGCCGAATCCAGTGAATCGAGCCTAATGGAGCCGAATGAAGCTGAATCGACACTATTCGATCCAAATGGACACGAATCTAAACGATATGACCCGAATTGGGTCAAAATTCATCATATGGAATTGAATAGATTAGAGTAGGGGAGGTTCGGGTATGGTAGGGTTGGGTAGAATAGAGTAGAGTAGAATAGAATAAAACAGAATAGAAGAGAACAGAACAATACAGAAAGAATACAGAAAAGAGTAGACTAGAGTACAGTAGAGGGGAATAGAGTGAGAATAGAGCCAAATCGAGCCGAATCGCGTCGAAATGGGTCGAATCGTATCCAATCAAATGGACGAGACTAGATTAGAGTTGGGTAGCATAAGGTACGGTAGAATAGAGTAGAATAGAACAGGATAGAAACCATACTATAGAATACATCAGCTAAGAGTAGACTAGAGTACAAACGAGTAGACTAGAGTACAATAGAGTCGAATAGAGTCGAATAGAACTGAATAGTGCCGAATGCAGACAAAAGGAGAGGAATCGCGTTGAATCGATTAGAGTTAGAGTAGGGTAGGTAGAGCAGAATAGAGTAGTGTAGAACGGTGTGGAATGAATAGAATGGAGTGAAATAGAGATGAATAGAGTAGAAAAGAGTCAAATAGAGCAGAATAGGGCCAATAAGGCCGATTCGAGCAGAATCGAAGCGATTCAATCCAAAACGAGCCAAATGGAGCCTAATTGAGCCGAAGAGAGCCAAATCGATCCGAATCACGTTAACTTCGTAAAATCGAATCAAAACGTATAGATTAGAGAAGGGGAGGGGAGGGTAGAATAGACTAGAGTAGAATAGAAGAGATTAGAGCAGAATATAAAGAATGGAATAGATTGGAAAAGAGTAGAGTCGAATAGACTGAATAGAGACGGATAGAGCTGAATGGAGGTGAATACAGCTGAAAAGAGCCGTATAGTGCCGAAAAGTACCTAATTGAGCTGAATCAAGCAGAATCACACCGACTGTAGCTGAATAGAGTCGTAGCCCATCGAATCACATCGAATCACATCACTTTGGGTCAAATCGGGTTGAATCGCGTCAAATTACGTCGAATGTCATCGAATCACGCCGAATCGCTTCGTATCACATCGATTAACTTCGAATTACATCGAATCTCATAGAATCCTGCTGAATCACGTCGAGTCGCATGGAATCTCTTCAAATGTCTTCCAATCCCATTGAATCCCTTCAGATCTCGTCAAATTCCGTCGAATCCCATCAAATCACGTCGAACTGAATTGAATAGATTAAAGTAGGGTAGCTCTGGGTGGGGTGCAGTAGGGTAGGGTAGGGTAGAATAGAACAGAGTACAAGAGAATAGGAGAGAATGGTGTGGAATGGAATAGAATGGAGTTGAAAGGAGTCGAATAGAGACGGATAGAGATGAATAGAGTAGAAAACAGTGGAATAGAGCAGGATAGGGCCGAATAGGACCAAAGAAGGCCTAATGGAGCAGAATCGACACAATCTGAGCCAAATCGAGATGAATGGAGCGAAATCGAGCTGAATGGAGCCGATTCGAACCGAATTGAGCTGATTCAAGCCTAATCACTTCGAATCGCGTGGAAATGTGTCAAATAAAATCGAATCAAACAGCTTAGAGAAGGGGAGGGGAGGGGAGCGGAGGGTAGAATAGAATAGAACAGTACTGAAGAGAAAGAATAGAATATAGTACAGTAGAGTAGAGCAAAGAAAAGTAGAGAAGAGTAGAGTAGAATTGAGTCGAATAGAGACAAATAGTGCAGTATATAGCTGAATAGAGACAATTCGAGCCGAATTGAGCCAAATGGAAACAAAACAAGATGAATCGTGTCGAATTGCTTCGAACCGCGTCGAATCGAATCCGTTAGAATAGATTAGAGGAGGGTAGGGTAGGGTAGGGTAGAAAAGAATAGAGTAGAATAGTGTAGAAAGGAATAGAATGGAGCCAAATGGGGTTGACTAGAGACAGAGTAGAAAACAGTCGAATCGAGCTGAGTAGGGCCGAATAAGGCTGCACTGAGTTAAATCGAGTTGAAACGAGCAGAATCAAGCTGAATGGAGCTGATGGTGCCGAATCGAGCCGATTCAAGCACGATCGCGTCCAATTGCATCGAAATGCTTTGAATCGAATCAAATCGAATAGATTAGAATAGAATAGGGTACGGTACGGTATTTTAGGATGGGGTAGATGAAGGTAGACTATGGTACAGTAGACAAGAAAAGGCTAGAGTAGTAGCTTAGACTAATAAGCTGGACTAGTCAGCTAGACTAGGGGCATAGATCAGTAGCCTCGACAACTAGCCTTGGACAGTACCCTTGCCTTGACAAGTACCCTGAGTTTGTTCCCTAAACTAGTAGCCTTGCCTTAACTAGTAGCCTTATCTAGTAGCCTTACCTTAACTAGTACCCTGGCCTTAACTAGCACCCCTAACTAGTAGCCTTGCCTTAAGTAGTGGTCTTAAATACGACCCTTGTCTCCAACAGTACCCTCAACAAGTACCAGTGCCTTAACAAGTACCCTTAACTATTACCCTGGCATTAACTAGTACCATTAACGAATAAACCTTAGCTTAACTAGTACCCTTAACAAGTACCCTGGCATGAACTAGTAGCCTGAAATAGTACCCTTGCCCTAACTAGTACCCTTAATTACTACCCTTATTGAGTACTCCTAAGTAGTAGTAGGGTACGGTACGGTCGGGTACCGTAGGGTAGGGTAGCATACGGTGGAACAGAGAAAATAGAATAGAACAGCATAGGTCAGGGTAGGTTAGTTTAGTGTAGGGTATGGTAGAGTAGCATGGGATGGAAGAGGGAAAATAGAAAAAGAGAATAGGATACAACAGAATAGAATAGATTAGGATAGGGTACGGTGGGGTAGGGTTCTGTAGAATAGGATAGTGTAGAATGGAATAGAATGGTGTGGAATGGAGTCGAATGGAGTCGAATAGAGATGAATAGAGCAGAAAAGAGTGGAATAGAGCTGAATAGCGCCGAACAGGGCCCCATACGGCCAAATCCAGCCGAATCCAGCCAAATCGAGCCGAATCGAGTCGAATCAACCAGATTCGAGCTGAATGTAGCCGAATGGAGCTGAAACAAGCCAAATAGAGACAAAAAAATGAACCGGGCCAAACTGAGCCAAATCACAACTAATCGCATCCTATTGCATCCAATTTCATTGAATCCCATGAAATCCAACCAAAACCCATCGAATCTCGTGGAATCTCACCGAATAACATTGAACTGTGTCAAATAGAGCAGAATGGTATGGAATTGAATGGAATCCAATTAAATTGAATAGATTAGAGTAGTGTAGGTTAGGCTGGGATTCGGTAGGTTAGGGCAGAGTAGAATAGAATAGAGGAGAACACAAAGAGTAGAATGGAGTAGAGTTGAGCAGAGTCGAATAGTCAGAGTCGAGCAGTGCCGACTATGGATGAATAGACCCAATTCAAGCTGAATCGAGTCAAATGGAGAGGAAATGAGACAAATCGTAATGAATCAAATTGATTAAAATCGATAAGAGTAGGGTAGGGTAGAAGAGAATAGAATAGTGCAGAATGCAGTAGAATGGAGTCGAATCGTGTGGAACGGAGTCGAATGGAGCCAAATAGAGACGATTAAAGTAGAAAAGAGCTGAATAGAGCCAAAAAGGGCTGAAGAAGGTTGAATCGAGCCTAACTATGCTGAATTGAGCCGAATCGACCCGATTCAAGTCAAATAGAGCTAAATGGAGCCGATTCAAGCCTAATCACATGGAATCGCGTCGAAATGCATTGAAGTGAATTGAATAGATTAGAGTAGAGGGGGGTAGGGTAGGAGAGGTTTAGAAGAGAAGAGAAGAGAACACAACAGAAAGAATAGAATAGAATTAAGTAGAGTAGAAGAGAGTGAAATAGAGTTGAATAGAGGTGAATAGAGCCGAAAAGAGCCGAACAGAGCTGAATACACCCGAATCGACCAAATTCGAGGTGAATCAAGATGAAACATGTCGAATCGCGTTGAAATGTGTTGAACCGAATCAAATAGATTAGTGTAGGGCGGGTAAGGTTAGGGTAGGGTAGACTACGACAGAACTGAAAGAAAACAGTAGAGTAGAGAAAAGTAGGGTAGAGTAGACTAGAGACAAATAGAGTCGAATACTGCTGAACAGAGCCAAATAGAGCGGAAAAGAGCCGAGTAGAACCGACTTGAATCTAATGGAGGAAAAGGAGCTGAATCGAACCGATACGACCTAAATCAGGTCGAATCTCTTTCAAGTGTGTCACATAGAATCGAACAGATTACAGTAGGGTAAGGTAGGGTAGGGTAGGGTAGAATAGAATGCAGTAGAAAAGAACAGAAGAGAACTGAAAGAATAGAATAGGGTCGAGTAGTGCAGAGTATAGAAGAGTAGAGTAGAATAGAGTTCCATATTAACGAATAGAGCCAGAAAGAGCCAAAAAGAGCCGAAACGATAGAAATCAAGACGAATCGTGCCGAATCCCGCGGAATCGTGCCGTGTCGCTTCGAATCCCGTCGGATTGCATTGAATCCCATCGATTCAAGTCAAATCCAATCCAATCGATTAGAATAGACTACTACTCTAAAAAACACATTTTTGTTTAGAGTCGCATAAAGTACAAGACAATAGAATAGAGAATAGAGTATGATGGAGTAGAATGCTGTAGAATGGAGTCGAATGGAGTCGAAAAGAGATAATAGAGTTGAGTAGAGTCTAATAGAGGAGAATAGAGCTGAATAGAGCCTATTAGAGCCGAATAGAACTTACTAGAGCCAAATGGAGCCGATTAGAGCCGAATCGAACAGATTTGAACTGAATGGGGATGAGTGGAGTGGAATGGAGCCGATTTGAGCCGAATCGCATCGAAATGCGTGGAAACGACTCAAGTAGAACAGATTAGAGTAGGGTAGGATAGAATAGAGAAGAATAGAATGGAACACAGTAGAACAGAAGAGAAAGAATACAATAGAATGGGGTAGAAAAAAGTAGAGGAGAGTAGAGCAAACAGAGTCGAATAGAGTCAAATCGAGCCGAATGGAGACGAAACAAGACAAATCACGTCGAATCCCATCGAATCAATTACAGGAAATTAGAGTACAGTAGAGTAGAATAGTGTAGAATGGAGTAGAATGGGGTGCGATGAAATCGAATGGAGTCGAAGAGAGTAGAAAAGATCCAAACAGAGCTAAATAGTGCCGAAGAGGGCCGAATCGAGCGGAATTGAGCCAAATCAAGCCAAACTGAGCCGAATCCAGTGAATCGAGCCTAATGGAGCCGAATGAAGCTGAATCGACACTATTCGATCCAAATGGACACGAATCTAAAGGATATGACCCGAATTGGGTCAAAATTCATCATATGGAATTGAATAGATTAGAGTAGGGGAGGTTCGGGTATGGTAGGGTTGGGTAGAATAGAGTAGAATAGAATAAAACAGAATAGAAGAGAACAGAACAATACAGAAAGAATACAGAAAAGAGTAGACTAGAGTACAGTAGAGGGGAATAGAGTGAGAATAGAGCCAAATCGAGCCGAATCGCGTCGAAATGGGTCGAATCGTATCCAATCAAATGGATGAGACTAGATTAGAGTTGGGTAGCATAAGGTACGGTAGAATAGAGTAGAATAGAACAGGATAGAAACCATACTATAGAATACATCAGCTAAGAGTAGACTAGAGTACAAACGAGTAGACTAGAGTACAATAGAGTCGAATAGAGTCGAATAGAACTGAATAGTGCCGAATGCAGACAAAAGGAGAGGAATCGCGTTGAATCGATTAGAGTTAGAGTAGGGTAGGTAGAGCAGAATAGAGTAGTGTAGAACGGTGTGGAATGAATAGAATGGAGTGAAATAGAGATGAATAGAGTAGAAAAGAGTCAAATAGAGCAGAATAGGGCCAATAAGGCCGATTCGAGCAGAATCGAAGCGATTCAATCCAAAACGAGCCAAATGGAGCCTAATTGAGCCGAAGAGAGCCAAATCGATCCGAATCACGTTAACTTCGTAAAATCGAATCAAAACGTATAGATTAGAGAAGGGGAGGGGAGGGTAGAATAGACTAGAGTAGAATAGAAGAGATTAGAGCAGAATATAAAGAATGGAATAGATTGGAAAAGAGTAGAGTCGAATAGACTGAATAGAGACGGATAGAGCTGAATGGAGGTGAATACAGCTGAAAAGAGCCGTATAGTGCCGAAAAGTACCTAATTGAGCTGAATCAAGCAGAATCACACCGACTGTAGCTGAATAGAGTCGTAGCCCATCGAATCACATCGAATCACATCACTTTGGGTCAAATCGGGTTGAATCGCGTCAAATTACGTCGAATGTCATCGAATCACGCCGAATCGCTTCGTATCACATCGATTAACTTCGAATTACATCGAATCTCATAGAATCCTGCTGAATCACGTCGAGTCGCATGGAATCTCTTCAAATGTCTTCCAATCCCATTGAATCCCTTCAGATCTCGTCAAATTCCGTCGAATCCCATCAAATCACGTCGAACTGAATTGAATAGATTAAAGTAGGGTAGCTCTGGGTGGGGTGCAGTAGGGTAGGGTAGGGTAGAATAGAACAGAGTACAAGAGAATAGGAGAGAATGGTGTGGAATGGAATAGAATGGAGTTGAAAGGAGTCGAATAGAGACGGATAGAGATGAATAGAGTAGAAAACAGTGGAATAGAGCAGGATAGGGCCGAATAGGACCAAAGAAGGCCTAATGGAGCAGAATCGACACAATCTGAGCCAAATCGAGATGAATGGAGCGAAATCGAGCTGAATGGAGCCGATTCGAACCGAATTGAGCTGATTCAAGCCTAATCACTTCGAATCGCGTGGAAATGTGTCAAATAAAATCGAATCAAACAGCTTAGAGAAGGGGAGGGGAGGGGAGCGGAGGGTAGAATAGAATAGAACAGTACTGAAGAGAAAGAATAGAATATAGTACAGTAGAGTAGAGCAAAGAAAAGTAGAGAAGAGTAGAGTAGAATTGAGTCGAATAGAGACAAATAGTGCAGTATATAGCTGAATAGAGACAATTCGAGCCGAATTGAGCCAAATGGAAACAAAACAAGATGAATCGTGTCGAATTGCTTCGAACCGCGTCGAATCGAATCCGTTAGAATAGATTAGAGGAGGGTAGGGTAGGGTAGGGTAGAAAAGAATAGAGTAGAATAGTGTAGAAAGGAATAGAATGGAGCCAAATGGGGTTGACTAGAGACAGAGTAGAAAACAGTCGAATCGAGCTGAGTAGGGCCGAATAAGGCTGCACTGAGTTAAATCGAGTTGAAACGAGCAGAATCAAGCTGAATGGAGCTGATGGTGCCGAATCGAGCCGATTCAAGCACGATCGCGTCCAATTGCATCGAAATGCTTTGAATCGAATCAAATCGAATAGATTAGAATAGAATAGGGTACGGTACGGTATTTTAGGATGGGGTAGATGAAGGTAGACTATGGTACAGTAGACAAGAAAAGGCTAGAGTAGTAGCTTAGACTAATAAGCTGGACTAGTCAGCTAGACTAGGGGCATAGATCAGTAGCCTAGACAACTAGCCTTGGACAGTACCCTTGCCTTGACAAGTACCCTGAGTTTGTTCCCTAAACTAGTAGCCTTGCCTTAACTAGTAGCCTTATCTAGTAGCCTTACCTTAACTAGTACCCTGGCCTTAACTAGCACCCCTAACTAGTAGCCTTGCCTTAAGTAGTGGTCTTAAATACGACCCTTGTCTCCAACAGTACCCTCAACAAGTACCAGTGCCTTAACAAGTACCCTTAACTATTACCCTGGCATTAACTAGTACCATTAACGAATAAACCTTAGCTTAACTAGTACCCTTAACAAGTACCCTGGCATGAACTAGTAGCCTGAAATAGTACCCTTGCCCTAACTAGTACCCTTAATTACTACCCTTATTGAGTACTCCTAAGTAGTAGTAGGGTACGGTACGGTCGGGTACCGTAGGGTAGGGTAGCATACGGTGGAACAGAGAAAATAGAATAGAACAGCATAGGTCAGGGTAGGTTAGTTTAGTGTAGGGTATGGTAGAGTAGCATGGGATGGAAGAGGGAAAATAGAAAAAGAGAATAGGATACAACAGAATAGAATAGATTAGGATAGGGTACGGTGGGGTAGGGTTCTGTAGAATAGGATAGTGTAGAATGGAATAGAATGGTGTGGAATGGAGTCGAATGGAGTCGAATAGAGATGAATAGAGCAGAAAAGAGTGGAATAGAGCTGAATAGCGCCGAACAGGGCCCCATACGGCCAAATCCAGCCGAATCCAGCCAAATCGAGCCGAATCGAGTCGAATCAACCAGATTCGAGCTGAATGTAGCCGAATGGAGCTGAAACAAGCCAAATAGAGACAAAAAAATGAACCGGGCCAAACTGAGCCAAATCACAACTAATCGCATCCTATTGCATCCAATTTCATTGAATCCCATGAAATCCAACCAAAACCCATCGAATCTCGTGGAATCTCACCGAATAACATTGAACTGTGTCAAATAGAGCAGAATGGTATGGAATTGAATGGAATCCAATTAAATTGAATAGATTAGAGTAGTGTAGGTTAGGCTGGGATTCGGTAGGTTAGGGCAGAGTAGAATAGAATAGAGGAGAACACAAAGAGTAGAATGGAGTAGAGTTGAGCAGAGTCGAATAGTCAGAGTCGAGCAGTGCCGACTATGGATGAATAGACCCAATTCAAGCTGAATCGAGTCAAATGGAGAGGAAATGAGACAAATCGTAATGAATCAAATTGATTAAAATCGATAAGAGTAGGGTAGGGTAGAAGAGAATAGAATAGTGCAGAATGCAGTAGAATGGAGTCGAATCGTGTGGAACGGAGTCGAATGGAGCCAAATAGAGACGATTAAAGTAGAAAAGAGCTGAATAGAGCCAAAAAGGGCTGAAGAAGGTTGAATCGAGCCTAACTATGCTGAATTGAGCCGAATCGACCCGATTCAAGTCAAATAGAGCTAAATGGAGCCGATTCAAGCCTAATCACATGGAATCGCGTCGAAATGCATTGAAGTGAATTGAATAGATTAGAGTAGAGGGGGGTAGGGTAGGAGAGGTTTAGAAGAGAAGAGAAGAGAACACAACAGAAAGAATAGAATAGAATTAAGTAGAGTAGAAGAGAGTGAAATAGAGTTGAATAGAGGTGAATAGAGCCGAAAAGAGCCGAACAGAGCTGAATACACCCGAATCGACCAAATTCGAGGTGAATCAAGATGAAACATGTCGAATCGCGTTGAAATGTGTTGAACCGAATCAAATAGATTAGTGTAGGGCGGGTAAGGTTAGGGTAGGGTAGACTACGACAGAACTGAAAGAAAACAGTAGAGTAGAGAAAAGTAGGGTAGAGTAGACTAGAGACAAATAGAGTCGAATACTGCTGAACAGAGCCAAATAGAGCGGAAAAGAGCCGAGTAGAACCGACTTGAATCTAATGGAGGAAAAGGAGCTGAATCGAACCGATACGACCTAAATCAGGTCGGATCTCTTTCAAGTGTGTCACATAGAATCGAACAGATTACAGTAGGGTAAGGTAGGGTAGGGTAGGGTAGAATAGAATGCAGTAGAAAAGAACAGAAGAGAACTGAAAGAATAGAATAGGGTCGAGTAGTGCAGAGTATAGAAGAGTAGAGTAGAATAGAGTTCCATATTAACGAATAGAGCCAGAAAGAGCCAAAAAGAGCCGAAACGATAGAAATCAAGACGAATCGTGCCGAATCCCGCGGAATCGTGCCGTGTCGCTTCGAATCCCGTCGGATTGCATTGAATCCCATCGATTCAAGTCAAATCCAATCCAATCGATTAGAATAGACTACTACTCTAAAAAACACATTTTTGTTTAGAGTCGCATAAAGTACAAGACAATAGAATAGAGAATAGAGTATGATGGAGTAGAATGCTGTAGAATGGAGTCGAATGGAGTCGAAAAGAGATAATAGAGTTGAGTAGAGTCTAATAGAGGAGAATAGAGCTGAATAGAGCCTATTAGAGCCGAATAGAACTTACTAGAGCCAAATGGAGCCGATTAGAGCCGAATCGAACAGATTTGAACTGAATGGGGATGAGTGGAGTGGAATGGAGCCGATTTGAGCCGAATCGCATCGAAATGCGTGGAAACGACTCAAGTAGAACAGATTAGAGTAGGGTAGGATAGAATAGAGAAGAATAGAATGGAACACAGTAGAACAGAAGAGAAAGAATACAATAGAATGGGGTAGAAAAAAGTAGAGGAGAGTAGAGCAAACAGAGTCGAATAGAGTCAAATCGAGCCGAATGGAGACGAAACAAGACAAATCACGTCGAATCCCATCGAATCAATTACAGGAAATTAGAGTACAGTAGAGTAGAATAGTGTAGAATGGAGTAGAATGGGGTGCGATGAAATCGAATGGAGTCGAAGAGAGTAGAAAAGATCCAAACAGAGCTAAATAGTGCCGAAGAGGGCCGAATCGAGCGGAATTGAGCCAAATCAAGCCAAACTGAGCCGAATCCAGTGAATCGAGCCTAATGGAGCCGAATGAAGCTGAATCGACACTATTCGATCCAAATGGACACGAATCTAAAGGATATGACCCGAATTGGGTCAAAATTCATCATATGGAATTGAATAGATTAGAGTAGGGGAGGTTCGGGTATGGTAGGGTTGGGTAGAATAGAGTAGAATAGAATAAAACAGAATAGAAGAGAACAGAACAATACAGAAAGAATACAGAAAAGAGTAGACTAGAGTACAGTAGAGGGGAATAGAGTGAGAATAGAGCCAAATCGAGCCGAATCGCGTCGAAATGGGTCGAATCGTATCCAATCAAATGGATGAGAATAGATTAGAGTTGGGTAGCATAAGGTACGGTAGAATAGAGTAGAATAGAACAGGATAGAAACCATACTATAGAATACATCAGCTAAGAGTAGACTAGAGTACAAACGAGTAGACTAGAGTACAATAGAGTCGAATAGAGTCGAATAGAACTGAATAGTGCCGAATGCAGACAAAAGGAGAGGAATCGCGTTGAATCGATTAGAGTTAGAGTAGGGTAGGTAGAGCAGAATAGAGTAGTGTAGAACGGTGTGGAATGAATAGAATGGAGTGAAATAGAGATGAATAGAGTAGAAAAGAGTCAAATAGAGCAGAATAGGGCCAATAAGGCCGATTCGAGCAGAATCGAAGCGATTCAATCCAAAACGAGCCAAATGGAGCCTAATTGAGCCGAAGAGAGCCAAATCGATCCGAATCACGTTAACTTCGTAAAATCGAATCAAAACGTATAGATTAGAGAAGGGGAGGGGAGGGTAGAATAGACTAGAGTAGAATAGAAGAGATTAGAGCAGAATATAAAGAATGGAATAGATTGGAAAAGAGTAGAGTCGAATAGACTGAATAGAGACGGATAGAGCTGAATGGAGGTGAATACAGCTGAAAAGAGCCGTATAGTGCCGAAAAGTACCTAATTGAGCTGAATCAAGCAGAATCACACCGACTGTAGCTGAATAGAGTCGTAGCCCATCGAATCACATCGAATCACATCACTTTGGGTCAAATCGGGTTGAATCGCGTCAAATTACGTCGAATGTCATCGAATCACGCCGAATCGCTTCGTATCACATCGATTAACTTCGAATTACATCGAATCTCATAGAATCCTGCTGAATCACGTCGAGTCGCATGGAATCTCTTCCAATGTCTTCCAATCCCATTGAATCCCTTCAGATCTCGTCAAATTCCGTCGAATCCCATCAAATCACGTCGAACTGAATTGAATAGATTAAAGTAGGGTAGTTCTGGGTGGGGTGCAGTAGGGTAGGGTAGGGTAGAATAGAACAGAGTACAAGAGAATAGGAGAGAATGGTGTGGAATGGAATAGAATGGAGTTGAAAGGAGTCGAATAGAGACGGATAGAGATGAATAGAGTAGAAAACAGTGGAATAGAGCAGGATAGGGCCGAATAGGACCAAAGAAGGCCTAATGGAGCAGAATCGACACAATCTGAGCCAAATCGAGATGAATGGAGCGAAATCGAGCTGAATGGAGCCGATTCGAACCGAATTGAGCTGATTCAAGCCTAATCACTTCGAATCGCGTGGAAATGTGTCAAATAAAATCGAATCAAACAGCTTAGAGAAGGGGAGGGGAGGGGAGCGGAGGGTAGAATAGAATAGAACAGTACTGAAGAGAAAGAATAGAATATAGTACAGTAGAGTAGAGCAAAGAAAAGTAGAGAAGAGTAGAGTAGAATTGAGTCGAATAGAGACAAATAGTGCAGTATATAGCTGAATAGAGACAATTCGAGCCGAATTGAGCCAAATGGAAACAAAACAAGATGAATCGTGTCGAATTGCTTCGAACCGCGTCGAATCGAATCCGTTAGAATAGATTAGAGGAGGGTAGGGTAGGGTAGGGTAGAAAAGAATAGAGTAGAATAGTGTAGAAAGGAATAGAATGGAGCCAAATGGGGTTGACTAGAGACAGAGTAGAAAACAGTCGAATCGAGCTGAGTAGGGCCGAATAAGGCTGCACTGAGTTAAATCGAGTTGAAACGAGCAGAATCAAGCTGAATGGAGCTGATGGTGCCGAATCGAGCCGATTCAAGCACGATCGCGTCCAATTGCATCGAAATGCTTTGAATCGAATCAAATCGAATAGATTAGAATAGAATAGGGTACGGTACGGTATTTTAGGATGGGGTAGATGAAGGTAGACTATGGTACAGTAGACAAGAAAAGGCTAGAGTAGTAGCTTAGACTAATAAGCTGGACTAGTCAGCTAGACTAGGGGCATAGATCAGTAGCCTAGACAACTAGCCTTGGACAGTACCCTTGCCTTGACAAGTACCCTGAGTTTGTTCCCTAAACTAGTAGCCTTGCCTTAACTAGTAGCCTTATCTAGTAGCCTTACCTTAACTAGTACCCTGGCCTTAACTAGCACCCCTAACTAGTAGCCTTGCCTTAAGTAGTGGTCTTAAATACGACCCTTGTCTCCAACAGTACCCTCAACAAGTACCAGTGCCTTAACAAGTACCCTTAACTATTACCCTGGCATTAACTAGTACCATTAACGAATAAACCTTAGCTTAACTAGTACCCTTAACAAGTACCCTGGCATGAACTAGTAGCCTGAAATAGTACCCTTGCCCTAACTAGTACCCTTAATTACTACCCTTATTGAGTACTCCTAAGTAGTAGTAGGGTACGGTACGGTCGGGTACCGTAGGGTAGGGTAGCATACGGTGGAACAGAGAAAATAGAATAGAACAGCATAGGTCAGGGTAGGTTAGTTTAGTGTAGGGTATGGTAGAGTAGCATGGGATGGAAGAGGGAAAATAGAAAAAGAGAATAGGATACAACAGAATAGAATAGATTAGGATAGGGTACGGTGGGGTAGGGTTCTGTAGAATAGGATAGTGTAGAATGGAATAGAATGGTGTGGAATGGAGTCGAATGGAGTCGAATAGAGATGAATAGAGCAGAAAAGAGTGGAATAGAGCTGAATAGCGCCGAACAGGGCCCCATACGGCCAAATCCAGCCGAATCCAGCCAAATCGAGCCGAATCGAGTCGAATCAACCAGATTCGAGCTGAATGTAGCCGAATGGAGCTGAAACAAGCCAAATAGAGACAAAAAAATGAACCGGGCCAAACTGAGCCAAATCACAACTAATCGCATCCTATTGCATCCAATTTCATTGAATCCCATGAAATCCAACCAAAACCCATCGAATCTCATGGAATCTCACCGAATAACATTGAACTGTGTCAAATAGAGCAGAATGGTATGGAATTGAATGGAATCCAATTAAATTGAATAGATTAGAGTAGTGTAGGTTAGGCTGGGATTCGGTAGGTTAGGGCAGAGTAGAATAGAATAGAGGAGAACACAAAGAGTAGAATGGAGTAGAGTTGAGCAGAGTCGAATAGTCAGAGTCGAGCAGTGCCGACTATAGATGAATAGATCCAATTCAAGCTGAATCGAGTCAAATGGAGAGGAAATGAGACAAATCGTAATGAATCAAATTGATTAAAATCGATAAGAGTAGGGTAGGGTAGAAGAGAATAGAATAGTGCAGAATGCAGTAGAATGGAGTCGAATCGTGTGGAACGGAGTCGAATGGAGCCAAATAGAGACGATTAAAGTAGAAAAGAGCTGAATAGAGCCAAAAAGGGCTGAAGAAGGTTGAATCGAGCCTAACTATGCTGAATTGAGCCGAATCGACCCGATTCAAGTCAAATAGAGCTAAATGGAGCCGATTCAAGCCTAATCACATGGAATCGCGTCGAAATGCATTGAAGTGAATTGAATAGATTAGAGTAGAGGGGGGTAGGGTAGGAGAGGTTTAGAAGAGAAGAGAAGAGAACACAACAGAAAGAATAGAATAGAATTAAGTAGAGTAGAAGAGAGTGAAATAGAGTTGAATAGAGGTGAATAGAGCCGAAAAGAGCCGAACAGAGCTGAATACACCCGAATCGACCAAATTCGAGGTGAATCAAGATGAAACATGTCGAATCGCGTTGAAATGTGTTGAACCGAATCAAATAGATTAGTGTAGGGCGGGTAAGGTTAGGGTAGGGTAGACTACGACAGAACTGAAAGAAAACAGTAGAGTAGAGAAAAGTAGGGTAGAGTAGACTAGAGACAAATAGAGTCGAATACTGCTGAACAGAGCCAAATAGAGCGGAAAAGAGCCGAGTAGAACCGACTTGAATCTAATGGAGGAAAAGGAGCTGAATCGAACCGATACGACCTAAATCAGGTCGGATCTCTTTCAAGTGTGTCACATAGAATCGAACAGATTACAGTAGGGTAAGGTAGGGTAGGGTAGGGTAGAATAGAATGCAGTAGAAAAGAACAGAAGAGAACTGAAAGAATAGAATAGGGTCGAGTAGTGTAGAGTATAGAAGAGTAGAGTAGAATAGAGTTCCATATTAACGAATAGAGCCAGAAAGAGCCAAAAAGAGCCGAAACGATAGAAATCAAGACGAATCGTGCCGAATCCCGCGGAATCGTGCCGTGTCGCTTCGAATCCCGTCGGATTGCATTGAATCCCATCGATTCAAGTCAAATCCAATCCAATCGATTAGAATAGACTACTACTCTAAAAAACACATTTTTGTTTAGAGTCGCATAAAGTACAAGACAATAGAATAGAGAATAGAGTATGATGGAGTAGAATGCTGTAGAATGGAGTCGAATGGAGTCGAAAAGAGATAATAGAGTTGAGTAGAGTCTAATAGAGGAGAATAGAGCTGAATAGAGCCTATTAGAGCCGAATAGAACTTACTAGAGCCAAATGGAGCCGATTAGAGCCGAATCGAACAGATTTGAACTGAATGGGGATGAGTGGAGTGGAATGGAGCCGATTTGAGCCGAATCGCATCGAAATGCGTGGAAACGACTCAAGTAGAACAGATTAGAGTAGGGTAGGATAGAATAGAGAAGAATAGAATGGAACACAGTAGAACAGAAGAGAAAGAATACAATAGAATGGGGTAGAAAAAAGTAGAGGAGAGTAGAGCAAACAGAGTCGAATAGAGTCAAATCGAGCCGAATGGAGACGAAACAAGACAAATCACGTCGAATCCCATCGAATCAATTACAGGAAATTAGAGTACAGTAGAGTAGAATAGTGTAGAATGGAGTAGAATGGGGTGCGATGAAATCGAATGGAGTCGAAGAGAGTAGAAAAGATCCAAACAGAGCTAAATAGTGCCGAAGAGGGCCGAATCGAGCGGAATTGAGCCAAATCAAGCCAAACTGAGCCGAATCCAGTGAATCGAGCCTAATGGAGCCGAATGAAGCTGAATCGACACTATTCGATCCAAATGGACACGAATCTAAACGATATGACCCGAATTGGGTCAAAATTCATCATATGGAATTGAATAGATTAGAGTAGGGGAGGTTCGGGTATGGTAGGGTTGGGTAGAATAGAGTAGAGTAGAATAAAACAGAATAGAAGAGAACAGAACAATACAGAAAGAATACAGAAAAGAGTAGACTAGAGTACAGTAGAGGGGAATAGAGTGAGAATAGAGCCAAATCGAGCCGAATCGCGTCGAAATGGGTCGAATCGTATCCAATCAAATGGATGAGACTAGATTAGAGTTGGGTAGCATAAGGTACGGTAGAATAGAGTAGAATAGAACAGGATAGAAACCATACTATAGAATACATCAGCTAAGAGTAGACTAGAGTACAAACGAGTAGACTAGAGTACAATAGAGTCGAATAGAGTCGAATAGAACTGAATAGTGCCGAATGCAGACAAAAGGAGAGGAATCGCGTTGAATCGATTAGAGTTAGAGTAGGGTAGGTAGAGCAGAATAGAGTAGTGTAGAACGGTGTGGAATGAATAGAATGGAGTGAAATAGAGATGAATAGAGTAGAAAAGAGTCAAATAGAGCAGAATAGGGCCAATAAGGCCGATTCGAGCAGAATCGAAGCGATTCAATCCAAAACGAGCCAAATGGAGCCTAATTGAGCCGAAGAGAGCCAAATCGATCCGAATCACGTTAACTTCGTAAAATCGAATCAAAACGTATAGATTAGAGAAGGGGAGGGGAGGGTAGAATAGACTAGAGTAGAATAGAAGAGATTAGAGCAGAATATAAAGAATGGAATAGATTGGAAAAGAGTAGAGTCGAATAGACTGAATAGAGACGGATAGAGCTGAATGGAGGTGAATACAGCTGAAAAGAGCCGTATAGTGCCGAAAAGTACCTAATTGAGCTGAATCAAGCAGAATCACACCGACTGTAGCTGAATAGAGTCGTAGCCCATCGAATCACATCGAATCACATCACTTTGGGTCAAATCGGGTTGAATCGCGTCAAATTACGTCGAATGTCATCGAATCACGCCGAATCGCTTCGTATCACATCGATTAACTTCGAATTACATCGAATCTCATAGAATCCTGCTGAATCACGTCGAGTCGCATGGAATCTCTTCAAATGTCTTCCAATCCCATTGAATCCCTTCAGATCTCGTCAAATTCCGTCGAATCCCATCAAATCACGTCGAACTGAATTGAATAGATTAAAGTAGGGTAGCTCTGGGTGGGGTGCAGTAGGGTAGGGTAGGGTAGAATAGAACAGAGTACAAGAGAATAGGAGAGAATGGTGTGGAATGGAATAGAATGGAGTTGAAAGGAGTCGAATAGAGACGGATAGAGATGAATAGAGTAGAAAACAGTGGAATAGAGCAGGATAGGGCCGAATAGGACCAAAGAAGGCCTAATGGAGCAGAATCGACACAATCTGAGCCAAATCGAGATGAATGGAGCGAAATCGAGCTGAATGGAGCCGATTCGAACCGAATTGAGCTGATTCAAGCCTAATCACTTCGAATCGCGTGGAAATGTGTCAAATAAAATCGAATCAAACAGCTTAGAGAAGGGGAGGGGAGGGGAGCGGAGGGTAGAATAGAATAGAACAGTACTGAAGAGAAAGAATAGAATATAGTACAGTAGAGTAGAGCAAAGAAAAGTAGAGAAGAGTAGAGTAGAATTGAGTCGAATAGAGACAAATAGTGCAGTATATAGCTGAACAGAGACAATTCGAGCCGAATTGAGCCAAATGGAAACAAAACAAGATGAATCGTGTCGAATTGCTTCGAACCGCGTCGAATCGAATCCGTTAGAATAGATTAGAGGAGGGTAGGGTAGGGTAGGGTAGAAAAGAATAGAGTAGAATAGTGTAGAAAGGAATAGAATGGAGCCAAATGGGGTTGACTAGAGACAGAGTAGAAAACAGTCGAATCGAGCTGAGTAGGGCCGAATAAGGCTGCACTGAGTTAAATCGAGTTGAAACGAGCAGAATCAAGCTGAATGGAGCTGATGGTGCCGAATCGAGCCGATTCAAGCACGATCGCGTCCAATTGCATCGAAATGCTTTGAATCGAATCAAATCGAATAGATTAGAATAGAATAGGGTACGGTACGGTATTTTAGGATGGGGTAGATGAAGGTAGACTATGGTACAGTAGACAAGAAAAGGCTAGAGTAGTAGCTTAGACTAATAAGCTGGACTAGTCAGCTAGACTAGGGGCATAGATCAGTAGCCTAGACAACTAGCCTTGGACAGTACCCTTGCCTTGACAAGTACCCTGAGTTTGTTCCCTAAACTAGTAGCCTTGCCTTAACTAGTAGCCTTATCTAGTAGCCTTACCTTAACTAGTACCCTGGCCTTAACTAGCACCCCTAACTAGTAGCCTTGCCTTAAGTAGTGGTCTTAAATACGACCCTTGTCTCCAACAGTACCCTCAACAAGTACCAGTGCCTTAACAAGTACCCTTAACTATTACCCTGGCATTAACTAGTACCATTAACGAATAAACCTTAGCTTAACTAGTACCCTTAACAAGTACCCTGGCATGAACTAGTAGCCTGAAATAGTACCCTTGCCCTAACTAGTACCCTTAATTACTACCCTTATTGAGTACTCCTAAGTAGTAGTAGGGTACGGTACGGTCGGGTACCGTAGGGTAGGGTAGCATACGGTGGAACAGAGAAAATAGAATAGAACAGCATAGGTCAGGGTAGGTTAGTTTAGTGTAGGGTATGGTAGAGTAGCATGGGATGGAAGAGGGAAAATAGAAAAAGAGAATAGGATACAACAGAATAGAATAGATTAGGATAGGGTACGGTGGGGTAGGGTTCTGTAGAATAGGATAGTGTAGAATGGAATAGAATGGTGTGGAATGGAGTCGAATGGAGTCGAATAGAGATGAATAGAGCAGAAAAGAGTGGAATAGAGCTGAATAGCGCCGAACAGGGCCCCATACGGCCAAATCCAGCCGAATCCAGCCAAATCGAGCCGAATCGAGTCGAATCAACCAGATTCGAGCTGAATGTAGCCGAATGGAGCTGAAACAAGCCAAATAGAGACAAAAAAATGAACCGGGCCAAACTGAGCCAAATCACAACTAATCGCATCCTATTGCATCCAATTTCATTGAATCCCATGAAATCCAACCAAAACCCATCGAATCTCGTGGAATCTCACCGAATAACATTGAACTGTGTCAAATAGAGCAGAATGGTATGGAATTGAATGGAATCCAATTAAATTGAATAGATTAGAGTAGTGTAGGTTAGGCTGGGATTCGGTAGGTTAGGGCAGAGTAGAATAGAATAGAGGAGAACACAAAGAGTAGAATGGAGTAGAGTTGAGCAGAGTCGAATAGTCAGAGTCGAGCAGTGCCGACTATGGATGAATAGACCCAATTCAAGCTGAATCGAGTCAAATGGAGAGGAAATGAGACAAATCGTAATGAATCAAATTGATTAAAATCGATAAGAGTAGGGTAGGGTAGAAGAGAATAGAATAGTGCAGAATGCAGTAGAATGGAGTCGAATCGTGTGGAACGGAGTCGAATGGAGCCAAATAGAGACGATTAAAGTAGAAAAGAGCTGAATAGAGCCAAAAAGGGCTGAAGAAGGTTGAATCGAGCCTAACTATGCTGAATTGAGCCGAATCGACCCGATTCAAGTCAAATAGAGCTAAATGGAGCCGATTCAAGCCTAATCACATGGAATCGCGTCGAAATGCATTGAAGTGAATTGAATAGATTAGAGTAGAGGGGGGTAGGGTAGGAGAGGTTTAGAAGAGAAGAGAAGAGAACACAACAGAAAGAATAGAATAGAATTAAGTAGAGTAGAAGAGAGTGAAATAGAGTTGAATAGAGGTGAATAGAGCCGAAAAGAGCCGAACAGAGCTGAATACACCCGAATCGACCAAATTCGAGGTGAATCAAGATGAAACATGTCGAATCGCGTTGAAATGTGTTGAACCGAATCAAATAGATTAGTGTAGGGCGGGTAAGGTTAGGGTAGGGTAGACTACGACAGAACTGAAAGAAAACAGTAGAGTAGAGAAAAGTAGGGTAGAGTAGACTAGAGACAAATAGAGTCGAATACTGCTGAACAGAGCCAAATAGAGCGGAAAAGAGCCGAGTAGAACCGACTTGAATCTAATGGAGGAAAAGGAGCTGAATCGAACCGATACGACCTAAATCAGGTCGGATCTCTTTCAAGTGTGTCACATAGAATCGAACAGATTACAGTAGGGTAAGGTAGGGTAGGGTAGGGTAGAATAGAATGCAGTAGAAAAGAACAGAAGAGAACTGAAAGAATAGAATAGGGTCGAGTAGTGTAGAGTATAGAAGAGTAGAGTAGAATAGAGTTCCATATTAACGAATAGAGCCAGAAAGAGCCAAAAAGAGCCGAAACGATAGAAATCAAGACGAATCGTGCCGAATCCCGCGGAATCGTGCCGTGTCGCTTCGAATCCCGTCGGATTGCATTGAATCCCATCGATTCAAGTCAAATCCAATCCAATCGATTAGAATAGACTACTACTCTAAAAAACACATTTTTGTTTAGAGTCGCATAAAGTACAAGACAATAGAATAGAGAATAGAGTATGATGGAGTAGAATGCTGTAGAATGGAGTCGAATGGAGTCGAAAAGAGATAATAGAGTTGAGTAGAGTCTAATAGAGGAGAATAGAGCTGAATAGAGCCTATTAGAGCCGAATAGAACTTACTAGAGCCAAATGGAGCCGATTAGAGCCGAATCGAACAGATTTGAACTGAATGGGGATGAGTGGAGTGGAATGGAGCCGATTTGAGCCGAATCGCATCGAAATGCGTGGAAACGACTCAAGTAGAACAGATTAGAGTAGGGTAGGATAGAATAGAGAAGAATAGAATGGAACACAGTAGAACAGAAGAGAAAGAATACAATAGAATGGGGTAGAAAAAAGTAGAGGAGAGTAGAGCAAACAGAGTCGAATAGAGTCAAATCGAGCCGAATGGAGACGAAACAAGACAAATCACGTCGAATCCCATCGAATCAATTACAGGAAATTAGAGTACAGTAGAGTAGAATAGTGTAGAATGGAGTAGAATGGGGTGCGATGAAATCGAATGGAGTCGAAGAGAGTAGAAAAGATCCAAACAGAGCTAAATAGTGCCGAAGAGGGCCGAATCGAGCGGAATTGAGCCAAATCAAGCCAAACTGAGCCGAATCCAGTGAATCGAGCCTAATGGAGCCGAATGAAGCTGAATCGACACTATTCGATCCAAATGGACACGAATCTAAACGATATGACCCGAATTGGGTCAAAATTCATCATATGGAATTGAATAGATTAGAGTAGGGGAGGTTCGGGTATGGTAGGGTTGGGTAGAATAGAGTAGAGTAGAATAGAATAAAACAGAATAGAAGAGAACAGAACAATACAGAAAGAATACAGAAAAGAGTAGACTAGAGTACAGTAGAGGGGAATAGAGTGAGAATAGAGCCAAATCGAGCCGAATCGCGTCGAAATGGGTCGAATCGTATCCAATCAAATGGATGAGACTAGATTAGAGTTGGGTAGCATAAGGTACGGTAGAATAGAGTAGAATAGAACAGGATAGAAACCATACTATAGAATACATCAGCTAAGAGTAGACTAGAGTACAAACGAGTAGACTAGAGTACAATAGAGTCGAATAGAGTCGAATAGAACTGAATAGTGCCGAATGCAGACAAAAGGAGAGGAATCGCGTTGAATCGATTAGAGTTAGAGTAGGGTAGGTAGAGCAGAATAGAGTAGTGTAGAACGGTGTGGAATGAATAGAATGGAGTGAAATAGAGATGAATAGAGTAGAAAAGAGTCAAATAGAGCAGAATAGGGCCAATAAGGCCGATTCGAGCAGAATCGAAGCGATTCAATCCAAAACGAGCCAAATGGAGCCTAATTGAGCCGAAGAGAGCCAAATCGATCCGAATCACGTTAACTTCGTAAAATCGAATCAAAACGTATAGATTAGAGAAGGGGAGGGGAGGGTAGAATAGACTAGAGTAGAATAGAAGAGATTAGAGCAGAATATAAAGAATGGAATAGATTGGAAAAGAGTAGAGTCGAATAGACTGAATAGAGACGGATAGAGCTGAATGGAGGTGAATACAGCTGAAAAGAGCCGTATAGTGCCGAAAAGTACCTAATTGAGCTGAATCAAGCAGAATCACACCGACTGTAGCTGAATAGAGTCGTAGCCCATCGAATCACATCGAATCACATCACTTTGGGTCAAATCGGGTTGAATCGCGTCAAATTACGTCGAATGTCATCGAATCACGCCGAATCGCTTCGTATCACATCGATTAACTTCGAATTACATTGAATCTCATAGAATCCTGCTGAATCACGTCGAGTCGCATGGAATCTCTTCAAATGTCTTCGAATCCCATTGAATCCCTTCAGATCTCGTCAAATTCCGTCGAATCCCATCAAATCACGTCGAACTGAATTGAATAGATTAAAGTAGGGTAGTTCTGGGTGGGGTGCAGTAGGGTAGGGTAGGGTAGAATAGAACAGAGTACAAGAGAATAGGAGAGAATGGTGTGGAATGGAATAGAATGGAGTTGAAAGGAGTCGAATAGAGACGGATAGAGATGAATAGAGTAGAAAACAGTGGAATAGAGCAGGATAGGGCCGAATAGGACCAAAGAAGGCCTAATGGAGCAGAATCGACACAATCTGAGCCAAATCGAGATGAATGGAGCGAAATCGAGCTGAATGGAGCCGATTCGAACCGAATTGAGCTGATTCAAGCCTAATCACTTCGAATCGCGTGGAAATGTGTCAAATAAAATCGAATCAAACAGCTTAGAGAAGGGGAGGGGAGGGGAGCGGAGGGTAGAATAGAATAGAACAGTACTGAAGAGAAAGAATAGAATATAGTACAGTAGAGTAGAGCAAAGAAAAGTAGAGAAGAGTAGAGTAGAATTGAGTCGAATAGAGACAAATAGTGCAGTATATAGCTGAATAGAGACAATTCGAGCCGAATTGAGCCAAAAGGAAACAAAACAAGATGAATCGTGTCGAATTGCTTCGAACCGCGTCGAATCGAATCCGTTAGAATAGATTAGAGGAGGGTAGGGTAGGGTAGGGTAGAAAAGAATAGAGTAGAATAGTGTAGAAAGGAATAGAATGGAGCCAAATGGGGTTGACTAGAGACAGAGTAGAAAACAGTCGAATCGAGCTGAGTAGGGCCGAATAAGGCTGCACTGAGTTAAATCGAGTTGAAACGAGCAGAATCAAGCTGAATGGAGCTGATGGTGCCGAATCGAGCCGATTCAAGCACGATCGCGTCCAATTGCATCGAAATGCTTTGAATCGAATCAAATCGAATAGATTAGAATAGAATAGGGTACGGTACGGTATTTTAGGATGGGGTAGATGAAGGTAGACTATGGTACAGTAGACAAGAAAAGGCTAGAGTAGTAGCTTAGACTAATAAGCTGGACTAGTCAGCTAGACTAGGGGCATAGATCAGTAGCCTAGACAACTAGCCTTGGACAGTACCCTTGCCTTGACAAGTACCCTGAGTTTGTTCCCTAAACTAGTAGCCTTGCCTTAACTAGTAGCCTTATCTAGTAGCCTTACCTTAACTAGTACCCTGGCCTTAACTAGCACCCCTAACTAGTAGCCTTGCCTTAAGTAGTGGTCTTAAATACGACCCTTGTCTCCAACAGTACCCTCAACAAGTACCAGTGCCTTAACAAGTACCCTTAACTATTACCCTGGCATTAACTAGTACCATTAACGAATAAACCTTAGCTTAACTAGTACCCTTAACAAGTACCCTGGCATGAACTAGTAGCCTGAAATAGTACCCTTGCCCTAACTAGTACCCTTAATTACTACCCTTATTGAGTACTCCTAAGTAGTAGTAGGGTACGGTACGGTCGGGTACCGTAGGGTAGGGTAGCATACGGTGGAACAGAGAAAATAGAATAGAACAGCATAGGTCAGGGTAGGTTAGTTTAGTGTAGGGTATGGTAGAGTAGCATGGGATGGAAGAGGGAAAATAGAAAAAGAGAATAGGATACAACAGAATAGAATAGATTAGGATAGGGTACGGTGGGGTAGGGTTCTGTAGAATAGGATAGTGTAGAATGGAATAGAATGGTGTGGAATGGAGTCGAATGGAGTCGAATAGAGATGAATAGAGCAGAAAAGAGTGGAATAGAGCTGAATAGCGCCGAACAGGGCCCCATACGGCCAAATCCAGCCGAATCCAGCCAAATCCAGCCGAATCGAGTCGAATCAACCAGATTCGAGCTGAATGTAGCCGAATGGAGCTGAAACAAGCCAAATAGAGACAAAAAAATGAACCGGGCCAAACTGAGCCAAATCACAACTAATCGCATCCTATTGCATCCAATTTCATTGAATCCCATGAAATCCAACCAAAACCCATCGAATCTCGTGGAATCTCACCGAATAACATTGAACTGTGTCAAATAGAGCAGAATGGTATGGAATTGAATGGAATCCAATTAAATTGAATAGATTAGAGTAGTGTAGGTTAGGCTGGGATTTGGTAGGTTAGGGCAGAGTAGAATAGAATAGAGGAGAACACAAAGAGTAGAATGGAGTAGAGTTGAGCAGAGTCGAATAGTCAGAGTCGAGCAGTGCCGACTATAGATGAATAGATCCAATTCAAGCTGAATCGAGTCAAATGGAGAGGAAATGAGACAAATCGTAATGAATCAAATTGATTAAAATCGATAAGAGTAGGGTAGGGTAGAAGAGAATAGAATAGTGCAGAATGCAGTAGAATGGAGTCGAATCGTGTGGAACGGAGTCGAATGGAGCCAAATAGAGACGATTAAAGTAGAAAAGAGCTGAATAGAGCCAAAAAGGGCTGAAGAAGGTTGAATCGAGCCTAACTATGCTGAATTGAGCCGAATCGACCCGATTCAAGTCAAATAGAGCTAAATGGAGCCGATTCAAGCCTAATCACATGGAATCGCGTCGAAATGCATTGAAGTGAATTGAATAGATTAGAGTAGAGGGGGGTAGGGTAGGAGAGGTTTAGAAGAGAAGAGAAGAGAACTCAACAGAAAGAATAGAATAGAATTAAGTAGAGTAGAAGAGAGTGAAATAGAGTTGAATAGAGGTGAATAGAGCCGAACAGAGCTGAATACACCCGAATCGACCAAATTCGAGGTGAATCAAGATGAAACATGTCGAATCGCGTTGAAATGTGTTGAACCGAATCAAATAGATTAGTGTAGGGCGGGTAAGGTTAGGGTAGGGTAGACTACGACAGAACTGAAAGAAAACAGTAGAGTAGAGAAAAGTAGGGTAGAGTAGACTAGAGACAAATAGAGTCGAATACTGCTGAACAGAGCCAAATAGAGCGGAAAAGAGCCGAGTAGAACCGACTTGAATCTAATGGAGGAAAAGGAGCTGAATCGAACCGATACGACCTAAATCAGGTCGAATCTCTTTCAAGTGTGTCACATAGAATCGAACAGATTACAGTAGGGTAAGGTAGGGTAGGGTAGGGTAGGGTAGAGTAGAATGCAGTAGAAAAGAACAGAAGAGAACTGAAAGAATAGAATAGGGTCGAGTAGTGTAGAGTATAGAAGAGTAGAGTAGAATAGAGTTCCATATTAACGAATAGAGCCAGAAAGAGCCAAAAAGAGCCGAAACGATAGAAATCAAGACGAATCGTGCCGAATCCCGCGGAATCGTGCCGTGTCGCTTCGAATCCCGTCGGATTGCATTGAATCCCATCGATTCAAGTCAAATCCAATCCAATCGATTAGAATAGACTACTACTCTAAAAAACACATTTTTGTTTAGAGTCGCATAAAGTACAAGACAATAGAATAGAGAATAGAGTATGATGGAGTAGAATGCTGTAGAATGGAGTCGAATGGAGTCGAAAAGAGATAATAGAGTTGAGTAGAGTCTAATAGAGGAGAATAGAGCTGAATAGAGCCTATTAGAGCCGAATAGAACTTACTAGAGCCAAATGGAGCCGATTAGAGCCGAATCGAACAGATTTGAACTGAATGGGGATGAGTGGAGTGGAATGGAGCCGATTTGAGCCGAATCGCATCGAAATGCGTGGAAACGACTCAAGTAGAACAGATTAGAGTAGGGTAGGATAGAATAGAGAAGAATAGAATGGAACACAGTAGAACAGAAGAGAAAGAATACAATAGAATGGGGTAGAAAAAAGTAGAGGAGAGTAGAGCAAACAGAGTCGAATAGAGTCAAATCGAGCCGAATGGAGACGAAACAAGACAAATCACGTCGAATCCCATCGAATCAATTACAGTAAATTAGAGTACAGTAGAGTAGAATAGTGTAGAATGGAGTAGAATGGGGTGCGATGAAATCGAATGGAGTCGAAGAGAGTAGAAAAGATCCAAACAGAGCTAAATAGTGCCGAAGAGGGCCGAATCGAGCGGAATTGAGCCAAATCAAGCCAAACTGAGCCGAATCCAGTGAATCGAGCCTAATGGAGCCGAATGAAGCTGAATCGACACTATTCGATCCAAATGGACACGAATCTAAACGATATGACCCGAATTGGGTCAAAATTCATCATATGGAATTGAATAGATTAGAGTAGGGGAGGTTCGGGTATGGTAGGGTTGGGTAGAATAGAGTAGAGTAGAATAGAATAAAACAGAATAGAAGAGAACAGAACAATACAGAAAGAATACAGAAAAGAGTAGACTAGAGTACAGTAGAGGGGAATAGAGTGAGAATAGAGCCAAATCGAGCCGAATCGCGTCGAAATGGGTCGAATCGTATCCAATCAAATGGATGAGACTAGATTAGAGTTGGGTAGCATAAGGTACGGTAGAATAGAGTAGAATAGAACAGGATAGAAACCATACTATAGAATACATCAGCTAAGAGTAGACTAGAGTACAAACGAGTAGACTAGAGTACAATAGAGTCGAATAGAGTCGAATAGAACTGAATAGTGCCGAATGCAGACAAAAGGAGAGGAATCGCGTTGAATCGATTAGAGTTAGAGTAGGGTAGGTAGAGCAGAATAGAGTAGTGTAGAACGGTGTGGAATGAATAGAATGGAGTGAAATAGAGATGAATAGAGTAGAAAAGAGTCAAATAGAGCAGAATAGGGCCAATAAGGCCGATTCGAGCAGAATCGAAGCGATTCAATCCAAAACGAGCCAAATGGAGCCTAATTGAGCCGAAGAGAGCCAAATCGATCCGAATCACGTTAACTTCGTAAAATCGAATCAAAACGTATAGATTAGAGAAGGGGAGGGGAGGGTAGAATAGACTAGAGTAGAATAGAAGAGATTAGAGCAGAATATAAAGAATGGAATAGATTGGAAAAGAGTAGAGTCGAATAGACCGAATAGAGACGGATAGAGCTGAATGGAGGTGAATACAGCTGAAAAGAGGCGTATAGTGCCGAAAAGTACCTAATTGAGCTGAATCAAGCAGAATCACACCGACTGTAGCTGAATAGAGTCGTAGCCCATCGAATCACATCGAATCACATCACTTTGGGTCAAATCGGGTTGAATCGCGTCAAATTACGTCGAATGTCATCGAATCACGCCGAATCGCTTCGTATCACATCGATTAACTTCGAATTACATCGAATCTCATAGAATCCTGCTGAATCACGTCGAGTCGCATGGAATCTCTTCAAATGTCTTCGAATCCCATTGAATCCCTTCAGATCTCGTCAAATTCCGTCGAATCCCATCAAATCACGTCGAACTGAATTGAATAGATTAAAGTAGGGTAGTTCTGGGTGGGGTGCAGTAGGGTAGGGTAGGGTATAATAGAACAGAGTACAAGAGAATAGGAGAGAATGGTGTGGAATGGAATAGAATGGAGTTGAAAGGAGTCGAATAGAGACGGATAGAGATGAATAGAGTAGAAAACAGTGGAATAGAGCAGGATAGGGCCGAATAGGACCAAAGAAGGCCTAATGGAGCAGAATCGACACAATCTGAGCCAAATCGAGATGAATGGAGCGAAATCGAGCTGAATGGAGCCGATTCGAACCGAATTGAGCTGATTCAAGCCTAATCACTTCGAATCGCGTGGAAATGTGTCAAATAAAATCGAATCAAACAGCTTAGAGAAGGGGAGGGGAGGGGAGCGGAGGGTAGAATAGAATAGAACAGTACTGAAGAGAAAGAATAGAATATAGTACAGTAGAGTAGAGCAAAGAAAAGTAGAGAAGAGTAGAGTAGAATTGAGTCGAATAGAGACAAATAGTGCAGTATATAGCTGAATAGAGACAATTCGAGCCGAATCGAGCCAAATGGAAACAAAACAAGATGAATCGTGTCGAATTGCTTCGAACCGCGTCGAATCGAATCCGTTAGAATAGATTAGAGGAGGGTAGGGTAGGGTAGGGTAGAAAAGAATAGAGTAGAATAGTGTAGAAAGGAATAGAATGGAGCCAAATGGGGTTGACTAGAGACAGAGTAGAAAACAGTCGAATCGAGCTGAGTAGGGCCGAATAAGGCTGCACTGAGTTAAATCGAGTTGAAACGAGCAGAATCAAGCTGAATGGAGCTGATGGTGCCGAATCGAGCCGATTCAAGCACGATCGCGTCCAATTGCATCGAAATGCTTTGAATCGAATCAAATCGAATAGATTAGAATAGAATAGGGTACGGTACGGTATTTTAGGATGGGGTAGATGAAGGTAGACTATGGTACAGTAGACAAGAAAAGGCTAGAGTAGTAGCTTAGACTAATAAGCTGGACTAGTCAGCTAGACTAGGGGCATAGATCAGTAGCCTAGACAACTAGCCTTGGACAGTACCCTTGCCTTGACAAGTACCCTGAGTTTGTTCCCTAAACTAGTAGCCTTGCCTTAACTAGTAGCCTTATCTAGTAGCCTTACCTTAACTAGTACCCTGGCCTTAACTAGCACCCCTAACTAGTAGCCTTGCCTTAAGTAGTGGTCTTAAATACGACCCTTGTCTCCAACAGTACCCTCAACAAGTACCAGTGCCTTAACAAGTACCCTTAACTATTACCCTGGCATTAACTAGTACCATTAACGAATAAACCTTAGCTTAACTAGTACCCTTAACAAGTACCCTGGCATGAACTAGTAGCCTGAAATAGTACCCTTGCCCTAACTAGTACCCTTAATTACTACCCTTATTGAGTACTCCTAAGTAGTAGTAGGGTACGGTACGGTCGGGTACCGTAGGGTAGGGTAGCATACGGTGGAACAGAGAAAATAGAATAGAACAGCATAGGTCAGGGTAGGTTAGTTTAGTGTAGGGTATGGTAGAGTAGCATGGGATGGAAGAGGGAAAATAGAAAAAGAGAATAGGATACAACAGAATAGAATAGATTAGGATAGGGTACGGTGGGGTAGGGTTCTGTAGAATAGGATAGTGTAGAATGGAATAGAATGGTGTGGAATGGAGTCGAATGGAGTCGAATAGAGATGAATAGAGCAGAAAAGAGTGGAATAGAGCTGAATAGCGCCGAACAGGGCCCCATACGGCCAAATCCAGCCGAATCCAGCCAAATCGAGCCGAATCGAGTCGAATCAACCAGATTCGAGCTGAATGTAGCCGAATGGAGCTGAAACAAGCCAAATAGAGACAAAAAAATGAACCGGGCCAAACTGAGCCAAATCACAACTAATCGCATCCTATTGCATCCAATTTCATTGAATCCCATGAAATCCAACCAAAACCCATCGAATCTCGTGGAATCTCACCGAATAACATTGAACTGTGTCAAATAGAGCAGAATGGTATGGAATTGAATGGAATCCAATTAAATTGAATAGATTAGAGTAGTGTAGGTTAGGCTGGGATTCGGTAGGTTAGGGCAGAGTAGAATAGAATAGAGGAGAACACAAAGAGTAGAATGGAGTAGAGTTGAGCAGAGTCGAATAGTCAGAGTCGAGCAGTGCCGACTATAGATGAATAGATCCAATTCAAGCTGAATCGAGTCAAATGGAGAGGAAATGAGACAAATCGTAATGAATCAAATTGATTAAAATCGATAAGAGTAGGGTAGGGTAGAAGAGAATAGAATAGTGCAGAATGCAGTAGAATGGAGTCGAATCGTGTGGAACGGAGTCGAATGGAGCCAAATAGAGACGATTAAAGTAGAAAAGAGCTGAATAGAGCCAAAAAGGGCTGAAGAAGGTTGAATCGAGCCTAACTATGCTGAATTGAGCCGAATCGACCCGATTCAAGTCAAATAGAGCTAAATGGAGCCGATTCAAGCCTAATCACATGGAATCGCGTCGAAATGCATTGAAGTGAATTGAATAGATTAGAGTAGAGGGGGGTAGGGTAGGAGAGGTTTAGAAGAGAAGAGAAGAGAACACAACAGAAAGAATAGAATAGAATTAAGTAGAGTAGAAGAGAGTGAAATAGAGTTGAATAGAGGTGAATAGAGCCGAACAGAGCTGAATACACCCGAATCGACCAAATTCGAGGTGAATCAAGATGAAACATGTCGAATCGCGTTGAAATGTGTTGAACCGAATCAAATAGATTAGTGTAGGGCGGGTAAGGTTAGGGTAGGGTAGACTACGACAGAACTGAAAGAAAACAGTAGAGTAGAGAAAAGTAGGGTAGAGTAGACTAGAGACAAATAGAGTCGAATACTGCTGAACAGAGCCAAATAGAGCGGAAAAGAGCCGAGTAGAACCGACTTGAATCTAATGGAGGAAAAGGAGCTGAATCGAACCGATACGACCTAAATCAGGTCGAATCTCTTTCAAGTGTGTCACATAGAATCGAACAGATTACAGTAGGGTAAGGTAGGGTAGGGTAGGGTAGAATAGAATGCAGTAGAAAAGAACAGAAGAGAACTGAAAGAATAGAATAGGGTCGAGTAGTGTAGAGTATAGAAGAGTAGAGTAGAATAGAGTTCCATATTAACGAATAGAGCCAGAAAGAGCCAAAAAGAGCCGAAACAATAGAAATCAAGACGAATCGTGCCGAATCCCGCAGAATCGTGCCGTGTCGCTTCGAATCCCGTCGGATTGCATTGAATCCCATCGATTCAAGTCAAATCCAATCCAATCGATTAGAATAGACTACTACTCTAAAAAACACATTTTTGTTTAGAGTCGCATAAAGTACAAGACAATAGAATAGAGAATAGAGTATGATGGAGTAGAATGCTGTAGAATGGAGTCGAATGGAGTCGAAAAGAGATAATAGAGTTGAGTAGAGTCTAGTAGAGGGGAATAGAGCTGAATAGAGCTATTAGAGCCGAATAGAACTTACTAGAGCCAAATGGAGCCAATTAGAGCCGAATCGAACAGATTTGAACTGAATGGGGATGAGTGGAGTGGAATGGAGCCGATTTGAGCCGAATCGCATCGAAATGCGTGGAAACGACTCAAGTAGAACAGATTAGAGTAGGGTAGGATAGAATAGAGAATAGAATGGAACACAGTAGAACAGAAGAGAAAGAATACAATAGAATGGGGTAGAAAAAAGTAGAGGAGAGTAGAGCAAACAGAGTCGAATAGAGTCAAATCGAGCCGAATGGAGACGAAACAAGACAAATCACGTCGAATCCCATCGAATCAATTACAGTAAATTAGAGTACAGTAGAGTAGAATAGTGTAGAATGGAGTAGAATGGGGTGCGATGAAATCGAATGGAGTCGAAGAGAGTAGAAAAGATCCAAACAGAGCTAAATAGTGCCGAAGAGGGCCGAATCGAGCGGAATTGAGCCAAATCAAGCCAAACTGAGCCGAATCCAGTGAATCGAGCCTAATGGAGCCGAATGAAGCTGAATCGACACTATTCGATCCAAATGGACACGAATCTAAACGATATGACCCGAATTGGGTCAAAATTCATCATATGGAATTGAATAGATTAGAGTAGGGGAGGTTCGGGTATGGTAGGGTTGGGTAGAATAGAGTAGAGTAGAATAAAACAGAATAGAAGAGAACAGAACAATACAGAAAGAATACAGAAAAGAGTAGACTAGAGTGCAGTAGAGGGGAATAGAGTGAGAATAGAGCCAAATCGAGCCGAATCGCGTCGAAATGGGTCGAATCGTATCCAATCAAATGGATGAGAATAGATTAGAGTTGGGTAGCATAAGGTACGGTAGAATAGAGTAGAATAGAACAGGATAGAAACCATACTATAGAATACATCAGCTAAGAGTAGACTAGAGTACAAACGAGTAGACTAGAGTACAATAGAGTCGAATAGAGTCGAATAGAACTGAATAGTGCCGAATGCAGACAAAAGGAGAGGAATCGCGTTGAATCGATTAGAGTTAGAGTAGGGTAGGTAGAGCAGAATAGAGTAGTGTAGAACGGTGTGGAATGAATAGAATGGAGTGAAATAGAGATGAATAGAGTAGAAAAGAGTCAAATAGAGCAGAATAGGGCCAATAAGGCCGATTCGAGCAGAATCGAAGCGATTCAATCCAAAACGAGCCAAATGGAGCCTAATTGAGCCGAAGAGAGCCAAATCGATCCGAATCACGTTAACTTCGTAAAATCGAATCAAAACGTATAGATTAGAGAAGGGGAGGGGAGGGTAGAATAGACTAGAGTAGAATAGAAGAGATTAGAGCAGAATATAAAGAATGGAATAGATTGGAAAAGAGTAGAGTCGAATAGACCGAATAGAGACGGATAGAGCTGAATGGAGGTGAATACAGCTGAAAAGAGCCGTATAGTGCCGAAAAGTACCTAATTGAGCTGAATCAAGCAGAATCACACCGACTGTAGCTGAATAGAGTCGTAGCCCATCGAATCACATCGAATCACATCACTTTGGGTCAAATCGGGTTGAATCGCGTCAAATTACGTCGAATGTCATCGAATCACGCCGAATCGCTTCGTATCACATCGATTAACTTCGAATTACATCGAATCTCATAGAATCCTGCTGAATCACGTCGAGTCGCATGGAATCTCTTCAAATGTCTTCCAATCCCATTGAATCCCTTCAGATCTCGTCAAATTCCGTCGAATCCCATCAAATCACGTCGAACTGAATTGAATAGATTAAAGTAGGGTAGTTCTGGGTGGGGTGCAGTAGGGTAGGGTAGGGTAGAATAGAACAGAGTACAAGAGAATAGGAGAGAATGGTGTGGAATGGAATAGAATGGAGTTGAAAGGAGTCGAATAGAGACGGATAGAGATGAATAGAGTAGAAAACAGTGGAATAGAGCAGGATAGGGCCGAATAGGACCAAAGAAGGCCTAATGGAGCAGAATCGACACAATCTGAGCCAAATCGAGATGAATGGAGCGAAATCGAGCTGAATGGAGCCGATTCGAACCGAATTGAGCTGATTCAAGCCTAATCACTTCGAATCGCGTGGAAATGTGTCAAATAAAATCGAATCAAACAGCTTAGAGAAGGGGAGGGGAGGGGAGCGGAGGGTAGAATAGAATAGAACAGTACTGAAGAGAAAGAATAGAATATAGTACAGTAGAGTAGAGCAAAGAAAAGTAGAGAAGAGTAGAGTAGAATTGAGTCGAATAGAGACAAATAGTGCAGTATATAGCTGAATAGAGACAATTCGAGCCGAATCGAGCCAAATGGAAACAAAACAAGATGAATCGTGTCGAATTGCTTCGAACCGCGTCGAATCGAATCCGTTAGAATAGATTAGAGGAGGGTAGGGTAGGGTAGGGTAGAAAAGAATAGAGTAGAATAGTGTAGAAAGGAATAGAATGGAGCCAAATGGGGTTGACTAGAGACAGAGTAGAAAACAGTCGAATCGAGCTGAGTAGGGCCGAATAAGGCTGCACTGAGTTAAATCGAGTTGAAACGAGCAGAATCAAGCTGAATGGAGCTGATGGTGCCGAATCGAGCCGATTCAAGCACGATCGCGTCCAATTGCATCGAAATGCTTTGAATCGAATCAAATCGAATAGATTAGAATAGAATAGGGTACGGTACGGTATTTTAGGATGGGGTAGATGAAGGTAGACTATGGTACAGTAGACAAGAAAAGGCTAGAGTAGTAGCTTAGACTAATAAGCTGGACTAGTCAGCTAGACTAGGGGCATAGATCAGTAGCCTAGACAACTAGCCTTGGACAGTACCCTTGCCTTGACAAGTACCCTGAGTTTGTTCCCTAAACTAGTAGCCTTGCCTTAACTAGTAGCCTTATCTAGTAGCCTTACCTTAACTAGTACCCTGGCCTTAACTAGCACCCCTAACTAGTAGCCTTGCCTTAAGTAGTGGTCTTAAATACGACCCTTGTCTCCAACAGTACCCTCAACAAGTACCAGTGCCTTAACAAGTACCCTTAACTATTACCCTGGCATTAACTAGTACCATTAACGAATAAACCTTAGCTTAACTAGTACCCTTAACAAGTACCCTGGCATGAACTAGTAGCCTGAAATAGTACCCTTGCCCTAACTAGTACCCTTAATTACTACCCTTATTGAGTACTCCTAAGTAGTAGTAGGGTACGGTACGGTCGGGTACCGTAGGGTAGGGTAGCATACGGTGGAACAGAGAAAATAGAATAGAACAGCATAGGTCAGGGTAGGTTAGTTTAGTGTAGGGTATGGTAGAGTAGCATGGGATGGAAGAGGGAAAATAGAAAAAGAGAATAGGATACAACAGAATAGAATAGATTAGGATAGGGTACGGTGGGGTAGGGTTCTGTAGAATAGGATAGTGTAGAATGGAATAGAATGGTGTGGAATGGAGTCGAATGGAGTCGAATAGAGATGAATAGAGCAGAAAAGAGTGGAATAGAGCTGAATAGCGCCGAACAGGGCCCCATACGGCCAAATCCAGCCGAATCCAGCCAAATCGAGCCGAATCGAGTCGAATCAACCAGATTCGAGCTGAATGTAGCCGAATGGAGCTGAAACAAGCCAAATAGAGACAAAAAAATGAACCGGGCCAAACTGAGCCAAATCACAACTAATCGCATCCTATTGCATCCAATTTCATTGAATCCCATGAAATCCAACCAAAACCCATCGAATCTCGTGGAATCTCACCGAATAACATTGAACTGTGTCAAATAGAGCAGAATGGTATGGAATTGAATGGAATCCAATTAAATTGAATAGATTAGAGTAGTGTAGGTTAGGCTGGGATTCGGTAGGTTAGGGCAGAGTAGAATAGAATAGAGGAGAACACAAAGAGTAGAATGGAGTAGAGTTGAGCAGAGTCGAATAGTCAGAGTCGAGCAGTGCCGACTATAGATGAATAGATCCAATTCAAGCTGAATCGAGTCAAATGGAGAGGAAATGAGACAAATCGTAATGAATCAAATTGATTAAAATCGATAAGAGTAGGGTAGGGTAGAAGAGAATAGAATAGTGCAGAATGCAGTAGAATGGAGTCGAATCGTGTGGAACGGAGTCGAATGGAGCCAAATAGAGACGATTAAAGTAGAAAAGAGCTGAATAGAGCCAAAAAGGGCTGAAGAAGGTTGAATCGAGCCTAACTATGCTGAATTGAGCCGAATCGACCCGATTCAAGTCAAATAGAGCTAAATGGAGCCGATTCAAGCCTAATCACATGGAATCGCGTCGAAATGCATTGAAGTGAATTGAATAGATTAGAGTAGAGGGGGGTAGGGTAGGAGAGGTTTAGAAGAGAAGAGAAGAGAACACAACAGAAAGAATAGAATAGAATTAAGTAGAGTAGAAGAGAGTGAAATAGAGTTGAATAGAGGTGAATAGAGCCGAACAGAGCTGAATACACCCGAATCGACCAAATTCGAGGTGAATCAAGATGAAACATGTCGAATCGCGTTGAAATGTGTTGAACCGAATCAAATAGATTAGTGTAGGGCGGGTAAGGTTAGGGTAGGGTAGACTACGACAGAACTGAAAGAAAACAGTAGAGTAGAGAAAAGTAGGGTAGAGTAGACTAGAGACAAATAGAGTCGAATACTGCTGAACAGAGCCAAATAGAGCGGAAAAGAGCCGAGTAGAACCGACTTGAATCTAATGGAGGAAAAGGAGCTGAATCGAACCGATACGACCTAAATCAGGTCGAATCTCTTTCAAGTGTGTCACATAGAATCGAACAGATTACAGTAGGGTAAGGTAGGGTAGGGTAGGGTAGAATAGAATGCAGTAGAAAAGAACAGAAGAGAACTGAAAGAATAGAATAGGGTCGAGTAGTGTAGAGTATAGAAGAGTAGAGTAGAATAGAGTTCCATATTAACGAATAGAGCCAGAAAGAGCCAAAAAGAGCCGAAACAATAGAAATCAAGACGAATCGTGCCGAATCCCGCAGAATCGTGCCGTGTCGCTTCGAATCCCGTCGGATTGCATTGAATCCCATCGATTCAAGTCAAATCCAATCCAATCGATTAGAATAGACTACTACTCTAAAAAACACATTTTTGTTTAGAGTCGCATAAAGTACAAGACAATAGAATAGAGAATAGAGTATGATGGAGTAGAATGCTGTAGAATGGAGTCGAATGGAGTCGAAAAGAGATAATAGAGTTGAGTAGAGTCTAGTAGAGGGGAATAGAGCTGAATAGAGCTATTAGAGCCGAATAGAACTTACTAGAGCCAAATGGAGCCAATTAGAGCCGAATCGAACAGATTTGAACTGAATGGGGATGAGTGGAGTGGAATGGAGCCGATTTGAGCCGAATCGCATCGAAATGCGTGGAAACGACTCAAGTAGAACAGATTAGAGTAGGGTAGGATAGAATAGAGAATAGAATGGAACACAGTAGAACAGAAGAGAAAGAATACAATAGAATGGGGTAGAAAAAAGTAGAGGAGAGTAGAGCAAACAGAGTCGAATAGAGTCAAATCGAGCCGAATGGAGACGAAACAAGACAAATCACGTCGAATCCCATCGAATCAATTACAGTAAATTAGAGTACAGTAGAGTAGAATAGTGTAGAATGGAGTAGAATGGGGTGCGATGAAATCGAATGGAGTCGAAGAGAGTAGAAAAGATCCAAACAGAGCTAAATAGTGCCGAAGAGGGCCGAATCGAGCGGAATTGAGCCAAATCAAGCCAAACTGAGCCGAATCCAGTGAATCGAGCCTAATGGAGCCGAATGAAGCTGAATCGACACTATTCGATCCAAATGGACACGAATCTAAACGATATGACCCGAATTGGGTCAAAATTCATCATATGGAATTGAATAGATTAGAGTAGGGGAGGTTCGGGTATGGTAGGGTTGGGTAGAATAGAGTAGAGTAGAATAAAACAGAATAGAAGAGAACAGAACAATACAGAAAGAATACAGAAAAGAGTAGACTAGAGTGCAGTAGAGGGGAATAGAGTGAGAATAGAGCCAAATCGAGCCGAATCGCGTCGAAATGGGTCGAATCGTATCCAATCAAATGGATGAGACTAGATTAGAGTTGGGTAGCATAAGGTACGGTAGAATAGAGTAGAATAGAACAGGATAGAAACCATACTATAGAATACATCAGCTAAGAGTAGACTAGAGTACAAACGAGTAGACTAGAGTACAATAGAGTCGAATAGAGTCGAATAGAACTGAATAGTGCCGAATGCAGACAAAAGGAGAGGAATCGCGTTGAATCGATTAGAGTTAGAGTAGGGTAGGTAGAGCAGAATAGAGTAGTGTAGAACGGTGTGGAATGAATAGAATGGAGTGAAATAGAGATGAATAGAGTAGAAAAGAGTCAAATAGAGCAGAATAGGGCCAATAAGGCCGATTCGAGCAGAATCGAAGCGATTCAATCCAAAACGAGCCAAATGGAGCCTAATTGAGCCGAAGAGAGCCAAATCGATCCGAATCACGTTAACTTCGTAAAATCGAATCAAAACGTATAGATTAGAGAAGGGGAGGGGAGGGTAGAATAGACTAGAGTAGAATAGAAGAGATTAGAGCAGAATATAAAGAATGGAATAGATTGGAAAAGAGTAGAGTCGAATAGACCGAATAGAGACGGATAGAGCTGAATGGAGGTGAATACAGCTGAAAAGAGCCGTATAGTGCCGAAAAGTACCTAATTGAGCTGAATCAAGCAGAATCACACCGACTGTAGCTGAATAGAGTCGTAGCCCATCGAATCACATCGAATCACATCACTTTGGGTCAAATCGGGTTGAATCGCGTCAAATTACGTCGAATGTCATCGAATCACGCCGAATCGCTTCGTATCACATCGATTAACTTCGAATTACATCGAATCTCATAGAATCCTGCTGAATCACGTCGAGTCGCATGGAATCTCTTCAAATGTCTTCCAATCCCATTGAATCCCTTCAGATCTCGTCAAATTCCGTCGAATCCCATCAAATCACGTCGAACTGAATTGAATAGATTAAAGTAGGGTAGTTCTGGGTGGGGTGCAGTAGGGTAGGGTAGGGTAGAATAGAACAGAGTACAAGAGAATAGGAGAGAATGGTGTGGAATGGAATAGAATGGAGTTGAAAGGAGTCGAATAGAGACGGATAGAGATGAATAGAGTAGAAAACAGTGGAATAGAGCAGGATAGGGCCGAATAGGACCAAAGAAGGCCTAATGGAGCAGAATCGACACAATCTGAGCCAAATCGAGATGAATGGAGCGAAATCGAGCTGAATGGAGCCGATTCGAACCGAATTGAGCTGATTCAAGCCTAATCACTTCGAATCGCGTGGAAATGTGTCAAATAAAATCGAATCAAACAGCTTAGAGAAGGGGAGGGGAGGGGAGCGGAGGGTAGAATAGAATAGAACAGTACTGAAGAGAAAGAATAGAATATAGTACAGTAGAGTAGAGCAAAGAAAAGTAGAGAAGAGTAGAGTAGAATTGAGTCGAATAGAGACAAATAGTGCAGTATATAGCTGAATAGAGACAATTCGAGCCGAATCGAGCCAAATGGAAACAAAACAAGATGAATCGTGTCGAATTGCTTCGAACCGCGTCGAATCGAATCCGTTAGAATAGATTAGAGGAGGGTAGGGTAGGGTAGGGTAGAAAAGAATAGAGTAGAATAGTGTAGAAAGGAATAGAATGGAGCCAAATGGGGTTGACTAGAGACAGAGTAGAAAACAGTCGAATCGAGCTGAGTAGGGCCGAATAAGGCTGCACTGAGTTAAATCGAGTTGAAACGAGCAGAATCAAGCTGAATGGAGCTGATGGTGCCGAATCGAGCCGATTCAAGCACGATCGCGTCCAATTGCATCGAAATGCTTTGAATCGAATCAAATCGAATAGATTAGAATAGAATAGGGTACGGTACGGTATTTTAGGATGGGGTAGATGAAGGTAGACTATGGTACAGTAGACAAGAAAAGGCTAGAGTAGTAGCTTAGACTAATAAGCTGGACTAGTCAGCTAGACTAGGGGCATAGATCAGTAGCCTAGACAACTAGCCTTGGACAGTACCCTTGCCTTGACAAGTACCCTGAGTTTGTTCCCTAAACTAGTAGCCTTGCCTTAACTAGTAGCCTTATCTAGTAGCCTTACCTTAACTAGTACCCTGGCCTTAACTAGCACCCCTAACTAGTAGCCTTGCCTTAAGTAGTGGTCTTAAATACGACCCTTGTCTCCAACAGTACCCTCAACAAGTACCAGTGCCTTAACAAGTACCCTTAACTATTACCCTGGCATTAACTAGTACCATTAACGAATAAACCTTAGCTTAACTAGTACCCTTAACAAGTACCCTGGCATGAACTAGTAGCCTGAAATAGTACCCTTGCCCTAACTAGTACCCTTAATTACTACCCTTATTGAGTACTCCTAAGTAGTAGTAGGGTACGGTACGGTCGGGTACCGTAGGGTAGGGTAGCATACGGTGGAACAGAGAAAATAGAATAGAACAGCATAGGTCAGGGTAGGTTAGTTTAGTGTAGGGTATGGTAGAGTAGCATGGGATGGAAGAGGGAAAATAGAAAAAGAGAATAGGATACAACAGAATAGAATAGATTAGGATAGGGTACGGTGGGGTAGGGTTCTGTAGAATAGGATAGTGTAGAATGGAATAGAATGGTGTGGAATGGAGTCGAATGGAGTCGAATAGAGATGAATAGAGCAGAAAAGAGTGGAATAGAGCTGAATAGCGCCGAACAGGGCCCCATACGGCCAAATCCAGCCGAATCCAGCCAAATCGAGCCGAATCGAGTCGAATCAACCAGATTCGAGCTGAATGTAGCCGAATGGAGCTGAAACAAGCCAAATAGAGACAAAAAAATGAACCGGGCCAAACTGAGCCAAATCACAACTAATCGCATCCTATTGCATCCAATTTCATTGAATCCCATGAAATCCAACCAAAACCCATCGAATCTCGTGGAATCTCACCGAATAACATTGAACTGTGTCAAATAGAGCAGAATGGTATGGAATTGAATGGAATCCAATTAAATTGAATAGATTAGAGTAGTGTAGGTTAGGCTGGGATTCGGTAGGTTAGGGCAGAGTAGAATAGAATAGAGGAGAACACAAAGAGTAGAATGGAGTAGAGTTGAGCAGAGTCGAATAGTCAGAGTCGAGCAGTGCCGACTATAGATGAATAGATCCAATTCAAGCTGAATCGAGTCAAATGGAGAGGAAATGAGACAAATCGTAATGAATCAAATTGATTAAAATCGATAAGAGTAGGGTAGGGTAGAAGAGAATAGAATAGTGCAGAATGCAGTAGAATGGAGTCGAATCGTGTGGAACGGAGTCGAATGGAGCCAAATAGAGACGATTAAAGTAGAAAAGAGCTGAATAGAGCCAAAAAGGGCTGAAGAAGGTTGAATCGAGCCTAACTATGCTGAATTGAGCCGAATCGACCCGATTCAAGTCAAATAGAGCTAAATGGAGCCGATTCAAGCCTAATCACATGGAATCGCGTCGAAATGCATTGAAGTGAATTGAATAGATTAGAGTAGAGGGGGGTAGGGTAGGAGAGGTTTAGAAGAGAAGAGAAGAGAACACAACAGAAAGAATAGAATAGAATTAAGTAGAGTAGAAGAGAGTGAAATAGAGTTGAATAGAGGTGAATAGAGCCGAACAGAGCTGAATACACCCGAATCGACCAAATTCGAGGTGAATCAAGATGAAACATGTCGAATCGCGTTGAAATGTGTTGAACCGAATCAAATAGATTAGTGTAGGGCGGGTAAGGTTAGGGTAGGGTAGACTACGACAGAACTGAAAGAAAACAGTAGAGTAGAGAAAAGTAGGGTAGAGTAGACTAGAGACAAATAGAGTCGAATACTGCTGAACAGAGCCAAATAGAGCGGAAAAGAGCCGAGTAGAACCGACTTGAATCTAATGGAGGAAAAGGAGCTGAATCGAACCGATACGACCTAAATCAGGTCGAATCTCTTTCAAGTGTGTCACATAGAATCGAACAGATTACAGTAGGGTAAGGTAGGGTAGGGTAGGGTAGAATAGAATGCAGTAGAAAAGAACAGAAGAGAACTGAAAGAATAGAATAGGGTCGAGTAGTGTAGAGTATAGAAGAGTAGAGTAGAATAGAGTTCCATATTAACGAATAGAGCCAGAAAGAGCCAAAAAGAGCCGAAACGATAGAAATCAAGACGAATCGTGCCGAATCCCGCGGAATCGTGCCGTGTCGCTTCGAAGCCCGTCGGATTGCATTGAATCCCATCGATTCAAGTCAAATCCAATCCAATCGATTAGAATAGACTACTACTCTAAAAAACACATTTTTGTTTAGAGTCGCATAAAGTACAAGACAATAGAATAGAGAATAGAGTATGATGGAGTAGAATGCTGTAGAATGGAGTCGAATGGAGTCGAAAAGAGATAATAGAGTTGAGTAGAGTCTAGTAGAGGAGAATAGAGCTGAATAGAGCTATTAGAGCCGAATAGAACTTACTAGAGCCAAATGGAGCCAATTAGAGCCGAATCGAACAGATTTGAACTGAATGGGGATGAGTGGAGTGGAATGGAGCCGATTTGAGCCGAATCGCATCGAAATGCGTGGAAACGACTCAAGTAGAACAGATTAGAGTAGGGTAGGATAGAATAGAGAATAGAATGGAACACAGTAGAACAGAAGAGAAAGAATACAATAGAATGGGGTAGAAAAAAGTAGAGGAGAGTAGAGCAAACAGAGTCGAATAGAGTCAAATCGAGCCGAATGGAGACGAAACAAGACAAATCACGTCGAATCCCATCGAATCAATTACAGTAAATTAGAGTACAGTAGAGTAGAATAGTGTAGAATGGAGTAGAATGGGGTGCGATGAAATCGAATGGAGTCGAAGAGAGTAGAAAAGATCCAAACAGAGCTAAATAGTGCCGAAGAGGGCCGAATCGAGCGGAATTGAGCCAAATCAAGCCAAACTGAGCCGAATCCAGTGAATCGAGCCTAATGGAGCCGAATGAAGCTGAATCGACACTATTCGATCCAAATGGACACGAATCTAAACGATATGACCCGAATTGGGTCAAAATTCATCATATGGAATTGAATAGATTAGAGTAGGGGAGGTTCGGGTATGGTAGGGTTGGGTAGAATAGAGTAGAGTAGAATAGAATAAAACAGAATAGAAGAGAACAGAACAATACAGAAAGAATACAGAAAAGAGTAGACTAGAGTACAGTAGAGGGGAATAGAGTGAGAATAGAGCCAAATCGAGCCGAATCGCGTCGAAATGGGTCGAATCGTATCCAATCAAATGGATGAGAATAGATTAGAGTTGGGTAGCATAAGGTACGGTAGAATAGAGTAGAATAGAACAGGATAGAAACCATACTATAGAATACATCAGCTAAGAGTAGACTAGAGTACAAACGAGTAGACTAGAGTACAATAGAGTCGAATAGAGTCGAATAGAACTGAATAGTGCCGAATGCAGACAAAAGGAGAGGAATCGCGTTGAATCGATTAGAGTTAGAGTAGGGTAGGTAGAGCAGAATAGAGTAGTGTAGAACGGTGTGGAATGAATAGAATGGAGTGAAATAGAGATGAATAGAGTAGAAAAGAGTCAAATAGAGCAGAATAGGGCCAATAAGGCCGATTCGAGCAGAATCGAAGCGATTCGATCCAAAACGAGCCAAATGGAGCCTAATTGAGCCGAAGAGAGCCAAATCGATCCGAATCACGTTAACTTCGTAAAATCGAATCAAAACGTATAGATTAGAGAAGGGGAGGGGAGGGTAGAATAGACTAGAGTAGAATAGAAGAGATTAGAGCAGAATATAAAGAATGGAATAGATTGGAAAAGAGTAGAGTCGAATAGACTGAATAGAGACGGATAGAGCTGAATGGAGGTGAATACAGCTGAAAAGAGCCGTATAGTGCCGAAAAGTACCTAATTGAGCTGAATCAAGCAGAATCACACCGACTGTAGCTGAATAGAGTCGTAGCCCATCGAATCACATCGAATCACATCACTTTGGGTCAAATCGGGTTGAATCGCGTCAAATTACGTCGAATGTCATCGAATCACGCCGAATCGCTTCGTATCACATCGATTAACTTCGAATTACATCGAATCTCATAGAATCCTGCTGAATCACGTCGAGTCGCATGGAATCTCTTCAAATGTCTTCCAATCCCATTGAATCCCTTCAGATCTCGTCAAATTCCGTCGAATCCCATCAAATCACGTCGAACTGAATTGAATAGATTAAAGTAGGGTAGTTCTGGGTGGGGTGCAGTAGGGTAGGGTAGAATAGAACAGAGTACAAGAGAATAGGAGAGAATGGTGTGGAATGGAATAGAATGGAGTTGAAAGGAGTCGAATAGAGACGGATAGAGATGAATAGAGTAGAAAACAGTGGAATAGAGCAGGATAGGGCCGAATAGGACCAAAGAAGGCCTAATGGAGCAGAATCGACACAATCTGAGCCAAATCGAGATGAATGGAGCGAAATCGAGCTGAATGGAGCCGATTCGAACCGAATTGAGCTGATTCAAGCCTAATCACTTCGAATCGCGTGGAAATGTGTCAAATAAAATCGAATCAAACAGCTTAGAGAAGGGGAGGGGAGGGGAGCGGAGGGTAGAATAGAATAGAACAGTACTGAAGAGAAAGAATAGAATATAGTACAGTAGAGTAGAGCAAAGAAAAGTAGAGAAGAGTAGAGTAGAATTGAGTCGAATAGAGACAAATAGTGCAGTATATAGCTGAATAGAGACAATTCGAGCCGAATTGAGCCAAATGGAAACAAAACAAGATGAATCGTGTCGAATTGCTTCGAACCGCGTCGAATCGAATCCGTTAGAATAGATTAGAGGAGGGTAGGGTAGGGTAGGGTAGAAAAGAATAGAGTAGAATAGTGTAGAAAGGAATAGAATGGAGCCAAATGGGGTTGACTAGAGACAGAGTAGAAAACAGTCGAATCGAGCTGAGTAGGGCCGAATAAGGCTGCACTGAGTTAAATCGAGTTGAAACGAGCAGAATCAAGCTGAATGGAGCTGATGGTGCCGAATCGAGCCGATTCAAGCACGATCGCGTCCAATTGCATCGAAATGCTTTGAATCGAATCAAATCGAATAGATTAGAATAGAATAGGGTACGGTACGGTATTTTAGGATGGGGTAGATGAAGGTAGACTATGGTACAGTAGACAAGAAAAGGCTAGAGTAGTAGCTTAGACTAATAAGCTGGACTAGTCAGCTAGACTAGGGGCATAGATCAGTAGCCTAGACAACTAGCCTTGGACAGTACCCTTGCCTTGACAAGTACCCTGAGTTTGTTCCCTAAACTAGTAGCCTTGCCTTAACTAGTAGCCTTATCTAGTAGCCTTACCTTAACTAGTACCCTGGCCTTAACTAGCACCCCTAACTAGTAGCCTTGCCTTAAGTAGTGGTCTTAAATACGACCCTTGTCTCCAACAGTACCCTCAACAAGTACCAGTGCCTTAACAAGTACCCTTAACTATTACCCTGGCATTAACTAGTACCATTAACGAATAAACCTTAGCTTAACTAGTACCCTTAACAAGTACCCTGGCATGAACTAGTAGCCTGAAATAGTACCCTTGCCCTAACTAGTACCCTTAATTACTACCCTTATTGAGTACTCCTAAGTAGTAGTAGGGTACGGTACGGTCGGGTACCGTAGGGTAGGGTAGCATACGGTGGAACAGAGAAAATAGAATAGAACAGCATAGGTCAGGGTAGGTTAGTTTAGTGTAGGGTATGGTAGAGTAGCATGGGATGGAATAGGGAAAATAGAAAAAGAGAATAGGATACAACAGAATAGAATAGATTAGGATAGGGTACGGTGGGGTAGGGTTCTGTAGAATAGGATAGTGTAGAATGGAATAGAATGGTGTGGAATGGAGTCGAATGGAGTCGAATAGAGATGAATAGAGCAGAAAAGAGTGGAATAGAGCTGAATAGCGCCGAACAGGGCCCCATACGGCCAAATCCAGCCGAATCCAGCCAAATCGAGCCGAATCGAGTCGAATCAACCAGATTCGAGCTGAATGTAGCCGAATGGAGCTGAAACAAGCCAAATAGAGACAAAAAAATGAACCGGGCCAAACTGAGCCAAATCACAACTAATCGCATCCTATTGCATCCAATTTCATTGAATCCCATGAAATCCAACCAAAACCCATCGAATCTCATGGAATCTCACCGAATAACATTGAACTGTGTCAAATAGAGCAGAATGATATTGAATTGAATGGAATGCAATTAAATTGAATAGATTAGAGTAGTGTAGGTTAGGCTGGGATTCGGTAGGTTAGGGCAGAGTAGAATAGAATAGAGGAGAACACAAAGAGTAGAATGGAGTAGAGTTGAGCAGAGTCGAATAGTCAGAGTCGAGCAGTGCCGACTATAGATGAATAGATCCAATTCAAGCTGAATCGAGTCAAATGGAGAGGAAATGAGACAAATCGTAATGAATCAAATTGATTAAAATCGATAAGAGTAGGGTAGGGTAGAAGAGAATAGAATAGTGCAGAATGCAGTAGAATGGAGTCGAATCGTGTGGAACGGAGTCGAATGGAGCCAAATAGAGACGATTAAAGTAGAAAAGAGCTGAATAGAGCCAAAAAGGGCTGAAGAAGGTTGAATCGAGCCTAACTATGCTGAATTGAGCCGAATCGACCCGATTCAAGTCAAATAGAGCTAAATGGAGCCGATTCAAGCCTAATCACATGGAATCGCGTCGAAATGCATTGAAGTGAATTGAATAGATTAGAGTAGAGGGGGGTAGGGTAGGAGAGGTTTAGAAGAGAAGAGAAGAGAACACAACAGAAAGAATAGAATAGAATTAAGTAGAGTAGAAGAGAGTGAAATAGAGTTGAATAGAGGTGAATAGAGCCGAACAGAGCTGAATACACCCGAATCGACCAAATTCGAGGTGAATCAAGATGAAACATGTCGAATCGCGTTGAAATGTGTTGAACCGAATCAAATAGATTAGTGTAGGGCGGGTAAGGTTAGGGTAGGGTAGACTACGACAGAACTGAAAGAAAACAGTAGAGTAGAGAAAAGTAGGGTAGAGTAGACTAGAGACAAATAGAGTCGAATACTGCTGAACAGAGCCAAATAGAGCGGAAAAGAGCCGAGTAGAACCGACTTGAATCTAATGGAGGAAAAGGAGCTGAATCGAACCGATACGACCTAAATCAGGTCGAATCTCTTTCAAGTGTGTCACATAGAATCGAACAGATTACAGTAGGGTAAGGTAGGGTAGGGTAGGGTAGAATAGAATGCAGTAGAAAAGAACAGAAGAGAACTGAAAGAATAGAATAGGGTCGAGTAGTGTAGAGTATAGAAGAGTAGAGTAGAATAGAGTTCCATATTAACGAATAGAGCCAGAAAGAGCCAAAAAGAGCCGAAACGATAGAAATCAAGACGAATCGTGCCGAATCCCGCGGAATCGTGCCGTGTCGCTTCGAATCCCGTCGGATTGCATTGAATCCCATCGATTCAAGTCAAATCCAATCCAATCGATTAGAATAGACTACTACTCTAAAAAACACATTTTTGTTTAGAGTCGCATAAAGTACAAGACAATAGAATAGAGAATAGAGTATGATGGAGTAGAATGCTGTAGAATGGAGTCGAATGGAGTCGAAAAGAGATAATAGAGTTGAGTAGAGTCTAATAGAGGAGAATAGAGCTGAATAGAGCCTATTAGAGCCGAATAGAACTTACTAGAGCCAAATGGAGCCGATTAGAGCCGAATCGAACAGATTTGAACTGAATGGGGATGAGTGGAGTGGAATGGAGCCGATTTGAGCCGAATCGCATCGAAATGCGTGGAAACGACTCAAGTAGAACAGATTAGAGTAGGGTAGGATAGAATAGAGAAGAATAGAATGGAACACAGTAGAACAGAAGAGAAAGAATACAATAGAATGGGGTAGAAAAAAGTAGAGGAGAGTAGAGCAAACAGAGTCGAATAGAGTCAAATCGAGCCGAATGGAGACGAAACAAGACAAATCACGTCGAATCCCATCGAATCAATTACAGGAAATTAGAGTACAGTAGAGTAGAATAGTGTAGAATGGAGTAGAATGGGGTGCGATGAAATCGAATGGAGTCGAAGAGAGTAGAAAAGATCCAAACAGAGCTAAATAGTGCCGAAGAGGGCCGAATCGAGCGGAATTGAGCCAAATCAAGCCAAACTGAGCCGAATCCAGTGAATCGAGCCTAATGGAGCCGAATGAAGCTGAATCGACACTATTCGATCCAAATGGACACGAATCTAAAGGATATGACCCGAATTGGGTCAAAATTCATCATATGGAATTGAATAGATTAGAGTAGGGGAGGTTCGGGTATGGTAGGGTTGGGTAGAATAGAGTAGAGTAGAATAGAATAAAACAGAATAGAAGAGAACAGAACAATACAGAAAGAATACAGAAAAGAGTAGACTAGAGTACAGTAGAGGGGAATAGAGTGAGAATAGAGCCAAATCGAGCCGAATCGCGTCGAAATGGGTCGAATCGTATCCAATCAAATGGATGAGAATAGATTAGAGTTGGGTAGCATAAGGTACGGTAGAATAGAGTAGAATAGAACAGGATAGAAACCATACAATAGAATACATCAGCTAAGAGTAGACTAGAGTACAAACGAGTAGACTAGAGTACAATAGAGTCGAATAGAGTCGAATAGAACTGAATAGTGCCGAATGCAGACAAAAGGAGAGGAATCGCGTTGAATCGATTAGAGTTAGAGTAGGGTAGGTAGAGCAGAATAGAGTAGTGTAGAACGGTGTGGAATGAATAGAATGGAGTGAAATAGAGATGAATAGAGTAGAAAAGAGTCAAATAGAGCAGAATAGGGCCAATAAGGCCGATTCGAGCAGAATCGAAGCGATTCAATCCAAAACGAGCCAAATGGAGCCTAATTGAGCCGAAGAGAGCCAAATCGATCCGAATCACGTTAACTTCGTAAAATCGAATCAAAACGTATAGATTAGAGAAGGGGAGGGGAGGGTAGAATAGACTAGAGTAGAATAGAAGAGATTAGAGCAGAATATAAAGAATGGAATAGATTGGAAAAGAGTAGAGTCGAATAGACTGAATAGAGACGGATAGAGCTGAATGGAGGTGAATACAGCTGAAAAGAGCCGTATAGTGCCGAAAAGTACCTAATTGAGCTGAATCAAGCAGAATCACACCGACTGTAGCTGAATAGAGTCGTAGCCCATCGAATCACATCGAATCACATCACTTTGGGTCAAATCGGGTTGAATCGCGTCAAATTACGTCGAATGTCATCGAATCACGCCGAATCGCTTCGTATCACATCGATTAACTTCGAATTACATCGAATCTCATAGAATCCTGCTGAATCACGTCGAGTCGCATGGAATCTCTTCAAATGTCTTCGAATCCCATTGAATCCCTTCAGATCTCGTCAAATTCCGTCGAATCCCATCAAATCACGTCGAACTGAATTGAATAGATTAAAGTAGGGTAGTTCTGGGTGGGGTGCAGTAGGGTAGGGTAGGGTAGAATAGAACAGAGTACAAGAGAATAGGAGAGAATGGTGTGGAATGGAATAGAATGGAGTTGAAAGGAGTCGAATAGAGACGGATAGAGATGAATAGAGTAGAAAATAGTGGAATAGAGCAGGATAGGGCCGAATAGGACCAAAGAAGGCCTAATGGAGCAGAATCGACACAATCTGAGCCAAATCGAGATGAATGGAGCGAAATCGAGCTGAATGGAGCCGATTCGAACCGAATTGAGCTGATTCAAGCCTAATCACTTCGAATCGCGTGGAAATGTGTCAAATAAAATCGAATCAAACAGCTTAGAGAAGGGGAGGGGAGGGGAGCGGAGGGTAGAATAGAACAGTACTGAAGAGAAAGAATAGAATATAGTACAGTAGAGTAGAGCAAAGAAAAGTAGAGAAGAGTAGAGTAGAATTGAGTCGAATAGAGACAAATAGTGCAGTATATAGCTGAATAGAGACAATTCGAGCCGAATTGAGCCAAATGGAAACAAAACAAGATGAATCGTGTCGAATTGCTTCGAACCGCGTCGAATCGAATCCGTTAGAATAGATTAGAGGAGGGTAGGGTAGGGTAGAAAAGAATAGAGTAGAATAGTGTAGAAAGGAATAGAATGGAGCCAAATGGGGTTGACTAGAGACAGAGTAGAAAACAGTCGAATCGAGCTGAGTAGGGCCGAATAAGGCTGCACTGAGTTAAATCGAGTTGAAACGAGCAGAATCAAGCTGAATGGAGCTGATGGTGCCGAATCGAGCCGATTCAAGCACGATCGCGTCCAATTGCATCGAAATGCTTTGAATCGAATCAAATCGAATAGATTAGAATAGAATAGGGTACGGTACGGTATTTTAGGATGGGGTAGATGAAGGTAGACTATGGTACAGTAGACAAGAAAAGGCTAGAGTAGTAGCTTAGACTAATAAGCTGGACTAGTCAGCTAGACTAGGGGCATAGATCAGTAGCCTAGACAACTAGCCTTGGACAGTACCCTTGCCTTGACAAGTACCCTGAGTTTGTTCCCTAAACTAGTAGCCTTGCCTTAACTAGTAGCCTTATCTAGTAGCCTTACCTTAACTAGTACCCTGGCCTTAACTAGCACCCCTAACTAGTAGCCTTGCCTTAAGTAGTGGTCTTAAATACGACCCTTGTCTCAAACAGTACCCTCAACAAGTACCAGTGCCTTAACAAGTACCCTTAACTATTACCCTGGCATTAACTAGTACCATTAACGAATAAACCTTAGCTTAACTAGTACCCTTAACAAGTACCCTGGCATGAACTAGTAGCCTGAAATAGTACCCTTGCCCTAACTAGTACCCTTAATTACTACCCTTATTGAGTACTCCTAAGTAGTAGTAGGGTACGGTACGGTCGGGTACCGTAGGGTAGGGTAGCATACGGTGGAACAGAGAAAATAGAATAGAACAGCATAGGTCAGGGTAGGTTAGTTTAGTGTAGGGTATGGTAGAGTAGCATGGGATGGAATAGGGAAAATAGAAAAAGAGAATAGGATACAACAGAATAGAATAGATTAGGATAGGGTACGGTGGGGTAGGGTTCTGTAGAATAGGATAGTGTAGAATGGAATAGAATGGTGTGGAATGGAGTCGAATGGAGTCGAATAGAGATGAATAGAGCAGAAAAGAGTGGAATAGAGCTGAATAGCGCCGAACAGGGCCCCATACGGCCAAATCCAGCCGAATCCAGCCAAATCGAGCCGAATCGAGTCGAATCAACCAGATTCGAGCTGAATGTAGCCGAATGGAGCTGAAACAAGCCAAATAGAGACAAAAAAATGAACCGGGCCAAACTGAGCCAAATCACAACTAATCGTATCCTATTGCATCCAATTTCATTGAATCCCATGAAATCCAACCAAAACCCATCGAATCTCGTGGAATCTCACCGAATAACATTGAACTGTGTCAAATAGAGCAGAATGGTATGGAATTGAATGGAATCCAATTAAATTGAATAGATTAGAGTAGTGTAGGTTAGGCTGGGATTCGGTAGGTTAGGGCAGAGTAGAATAGAATAGAGGAGAACACAAAGAGTAGAATGGAGTAGAGTTGAGCAGAGTCGAATAGTCAGAGTCGAGCAGTGCCGACTATGGATGAATAGACCCAATTCAAGCTGAATCGAGTCAAATGGAGAGGAAATGAGACAAATCGTAATGAATCAAATTGATTAAAATCGATAAGAGTAGGGTAGGGTAGAAGAGAATAGAATAGTGCAGAATGCAGTAGAATGGAGTCGAATCGTGTGGAACGGAGTCGAATGGAGCCAAATAGAGACGATTAAAGTAGAAAAGAGCTGAATAGAGCCAAAAAGGGCTGAAGAAGGTTGAATCGAGCCTAACTATGCTGAATTGAGCCGAATCGACCCGATTCAAGTCAAATAGAGCTAAATGGAGCCAATTCAAGCCTAATCACATGGAATCGCGTCGAAATGCATTGAAGTGAATTGAATAGATTAGAGTAGAGGGGGGTAGGGTAGGAGAGGTTTAGAAGAGAAGAGAAGAGAACACAACAGAAAGAATAGAATAGAATTAAGTAGAGTAGAAGAGAGTGAAATAGAGTTGAATAGAGGTGAATAGAGCCGAAAAGAGCCGAACAGAGCTGAATACACCCGAATCGACCAAATTCGAGGTGAATCAAGATGAAACATGTCGAATCGCGTTGAAATGTGTTGAACCGAATCAAATAGATTAGTGTAGGGCGGGTAAGGTTAGGGTAGGGTAGACTACGACAGAACTGAAAGAAAACAGTAGAGTAGAGAAAAGTAGGGTAGAGTAGACTAGAGACAAATAGAGTCGAATACTGCTGAACAGAGCCAAATAGAGCGGAAAAGAGCCGAGTAGAACCGACTTGAATCTAATGGAGGAAAAGGAGCTGAATCGAACCGATACGACCTAAATCAGGTCGAATCTCTTTCAAGTGTGTCACATAGAATCGAACAGATTACAGTAGGGTAAGGTAGGGTAGGGTAGGGTAGAATAGAATGCAGTAGAAAAGAACAGAAGAGAACTGAAAGAATAGAATAGGGTCGAGTAGTGTAGAGTATAGAAGAGTAGAGTAGAATAGAGTTCCATATTAACGAATAGAGCCAGAAAGAGCCAAAAAGAGCCGAAACGATAGAAATCAAGACGAATCGTGCCGAATCCCGCGGAATCGTGCCGTGTCGCTTCGAATCCCGTCGGATTGCATTGAATCCCATCGATTCAAGTCAAATCCAATCCAATCGATTAGAATAGACTACTACTCTAAAAAACACATTTTTGTTTAGAGTCGCATAAAGTACAAGACAATAGAATAGAGAATAGAGTATGATGGAGTAGAATGCTGTAGAATGGAGTCGAATGGAGTCGAAAAGAGATAATAGAGTTGAGTAGAGTCTAATAGAGGAGAATAGAGCTGAATAGAGCCTATTAGAGCCGAATAGAACTTACTAGAGCCAAATGGAGCCGATTAGAGCCGAATCGAACAGATTTGAACTGAATGGGGATGAGTGGAGTGGAATGGAGCCGATTTGAGCCGAATCGCATCGAAATGCGTGGAAACGACTCAAGTAGAACAGATTAGAGTAGGGTAGGATAGAATAGAGAAGAATAGAATGGAACACAGTAGAACAGAAGAGAAAGAATACAATAGAATGGGGTAGAAAAAAGTAGAGGAGAGTAGAGCAAACAGAGTCGAATAGAGTCAAATCGAGCCGAATGGAGACGAAACAAGACAAATCACGTCGAATCCCATCGAATCAATTACAGGAAATTAGAGTACAGTAGAGTAGAATAGTGTAGAATGGAGTAGAATGGGGTGCGATGAAATCGAATGGAGTCGAAGAGAGTAGAAAAGATCCAAACAGAGCTAAATAGTGCCGAAGAGGGCCGAATCGAGCGGAATTGAGCCAAATCAAGCCAAACTGAGCCGAATCCAGTGAATCGAGCCTAATGGAGCCGAATGAAGCTGAATCGACACTATTCGATCCAAATGGACACGAATCTAAAGGATATGACCCGAATTGGGTCAAAATTCATCATATGGAATTGAATAGATTAGAGTAGGGGAGGTTCGGGTATGGTAGGGTTGGGTAGAATAGAGTAGAGTAGAATAGAATAAAACAGAATAGAAGAGAACAGAACAATACAGAAAGAATACAGAAAAGAGTAGACTAGAGTACAGTAGAGGGGAATAGAGTGAGAATAGAGCCAAATCGAGCCGAATCGCGTCGAAATGGGTCGAATCGTATCCAATCAAATGGATGAGAATAGATTAGAGTTGGGTAGCATAAGGTACGGTAGAATAGAGTAGAATAGAACAGGATAGAAACCATACAATAGAATACATCAGCTAAGAGTAGACTAGAGTACAAACGAGTAGACTAGAGTACAATAGAGTCGAATAGAGTCGAATAGAACTGAATAGTGCCGAATGCAGACAAAAGGAGAGGAATCGCGTTGAATCGATTAGAGTTAGAGTAGGGTAGGTAGAGCAGAATAGAGTAGTGTAGAACGGTGTGGAATGAATAGAATGGAGTGAAATAGAGATGAATAGAGTAGAAAAGAGTCAAATAGAGCAGAATAGGGCCAATAAGGCCGATTCGAGCAGAATCGAAGCGATTCAATCCAAAACGAGCCAAATGGAGCCTAATTGAGCCGAAGAGAGCCAAATCGATCCGAATCACGTTAACTTCGTAAAATCGAATCAAAACGTATAGATTAGAGAAGGGGAGGGGAGGGTAGAATAGACTAGAGTAGAATAGAAGAGATTAGAGCAGAATATAAAGAATGGAATAGATTGGAAAAGAGTAGAGTCGAATAGACTGAATAGAGACGGATAGAGCTGAATGGAGGTGAATACAGCTGAAAAGAGCCGTATAGTGCCGAAAAGTACCTAATTGAGCTGAATCAAGCAGAATCACACCGACTGTAGCTGAATAGAGTCGTAGCCCATCGAATCACATCGAATCACATCACTTTGGGTCAAATCGGGTTGAATCGCGTCAAATTACGTCGAATGTCATCGAATCACGCCGAATCGCTTCGTATCACATCGATTAACTTCGAATTACATCGAATCTCATAGAATCCTGCTGAATCACGTCGAGTCGCATGGAATCTCTTCAAATGTCTTCCAATCCCATTGAATCCCTTCAGATCTCGTCAAATTCCGTCGAATCCCATCAAATCACGTCGAACTGAATTGAATAGATTAAAGTAGGGTAGTTCTGGGTGGGGTGCAGTAGGGTAGGGTAGGGTAGAATAGAACAGAGTACAAGAGAATAGGAGAGAATGGTGTGGAATGGAATAGAATGGAGTTGAAAGGAGTCGAATAGAGACGGATAGAGATGAATAGAGTAGAAAACAGTGGAATAGAGCAGGATAGGGCCGAATAGGACCAAAGAAGGCCTAATGGAGCAGAATCGACACAATCTGAGCCAAATCGAGATGAATGGAGCGAAATCGAGCTGAATGGAGCCGATTCGAACCGAATTGAGCTGATTCAAGCCTAATCACTTCGAATCGCGTGGAAATGTGTCAAATAAAATCGAATCAAACAGCTTAGAGAAGGGGAGGGGAGGGGAGCGGAGGGTAGAATAGAACAGTACTGAAGAGAAAGAATAGAATATAGTACAGTAGAGTAGAGCAAAGAAAAGTAGAGAAGAGTAGAGTAGAATTGAGTCGAATAGAGACAAATAGTGCAGTATATAGCTGAATAGAGACAATTCGAGCCGAATTGAGCCAAATGGAAACAAAACAAGATGAATCGTGTCGAATTGCTTCGAACCGCGTCGAATCGAATCCGTTAGAATAGATTAGAGGAGGGTAGGGTAGGGTAGGGTAGAAAAGAATAGAGTAGAATAGTGTAGAAAGGAATAGAATGGAGCCAAATGGGGTTGACTAGAGACAGAGTAGAAAACAGTCGAATCGAGCTGAGTAGGGCCGAATAAGGCTGCACTGAGTTAAATCGAGTTGAAAGGAGCAGAATCAAGCTGAATGGAGCTGATGGTGCCGAATCGAGCCGATTCAAGCACGATCGCGTCCAATTGCATCGAAATGCTTTGAATCGAATCAAATCGAATAGATTAGAATAGAATAGGGTACGGTACGGTATTTTAGGATGGGGTAGATGAAGGTAGACTATGGTACAGTAGACAAGAAAAGGCTAGAGTAGTAGCTTAGACTAATAAGCTGGACTAGTCAGCTAGACTAGGGGCATAGATCAGTAGCCTAGACAACTAGCCTTGGACAGTACCCTTGCCTTGACAAGTACCCTGAGTTTGTTCCCTAAACTAGTAGCCTTGCCTTAACTAGTAGCCTTATCTAGTAGCCTTACCTTAACTAGTACCCTGGCCTTAACTAGCACCCCTAACTAGTAGCCTTGCCTTAAGTAGTGGTCTTAAATACGACCCTTGTCTCCAACAGTACCCTCAACAAGTACCAGTGCCTTAACAAGTACCCTTAACTATTACCCTGGCATTAACTAGTACCATTAACGAATAAACCTTAGCTTAACTAGTACCCTTAACAAGTGCCCTGGCATGAACTAGTAGCCTGAAATAGTACCCTTGCCCTAACTAGTACCCTTAATTACTACCCTTATTGAGTACTCCTAAGTAGTAGTAGGGTACGGTACGGTCGGGTACCGTAGGGTAGGGTAGCATACGGTGGAACAGAGAAAATAGAATAGAACAGCATAGGTCAGGGTAGGTTAGTTTAGTGTAGGGTATGGTAGAGTAGCATGGGATGGAAGAGGGAAAATAGAAAAAGAGAATAGGATACAACAGAATAGAATAGATTAGGATAGGGTACGGTGGGGTAGGGTTCTGTAGAATAGGATAGTGTAGAATGGAATAGAATGGTGTGGAATGGAGTCGAATGGAGTCGAATAGAGATGAATAGAGCAGAAAAGAGTGGAATAGAGCTGAATAGCGTCGAACAGGGCCCCATACGGCCAAATCCAGCCGAATCCAGCCAAATCGAGCCGAATCGAGTCGAATCAACCAGATTCGAGCTGAATGTAGCCGAATGGAGCTGAAACAAGCCAAATAGAGACAAAAAAATGAACCGGGCCAAACTGAGCCAAATCACAACTAATCGCATCCTATTGCATCCAATTTCATTGAATCCCATGAAATCCAACCAAAACCCATCGAATCTCATGGAATCTCACCGAATAACATTGAACTGTGTCAAATGGAGCAGAATGGTATGGAATTGAATGGAATCCAATTAAATTGAATAGATTAGAGTAGTGTAGGTTAGGCTGGGATTCGGTAGGTTAGGGCAGAGTAGAATAGAATAGAGGAGAACACAAAGAGTAGAATGGAGTAGAGTTGAGCAGAGTCGAATAGTCAGAGTCGAGCAGTGCCGACTATAGATGAATAGATCCAATTCAAGCTGAATCGAGTCAAATGGAGAGGAAATGAGACAAATCGTAATGAATCAAATTGATTAAAATCGATAAGAGTAGGGTAGGGTAGAAGAGAATAGAATAGTGCAGAATGCAGTAGAATGGAGTCGAATCGTGTGGAACGGAGTCGAATGGAGCCAAATAGAGACGATTAAAGTAGAAAAGAGCTGAATAGAGCCAAAAAGGGCTGAAGAAGGTTGAATCGAGCCTAACTATGCTGAATTGAGCCGAATCGACCCGATTCAAGTCAAATAGAGCTAAATGGAGCCGATTCAAGCCTAATCACATGGAATCGCGTCGAAATGCATTGAAGTGAATTGAATAGATTAGAGTAGAGGGGGGTAGGGTAGGAGAGGTTTAGAAGAGAAGAGAAGAGAACACAACAGAAAGAATAGAATAGAATTAAGTAGAGTAGAAGAGAGTGAAATAGAGTTGAATAGAGGTGAATAGAGCCGAAAAGAGCCGAACAGAGCTGAATACACCCGAATCGACCAAATTCGAGGTGAATCAAGATGAAACATGTCGAATCGCGTTGAAATGTGTTGAACCGAATCAAATAGATTAGTGTAGGGCGGGTAAGGTTAGGGTAGGGTAGACTACGACAGAACTGAAAGAAAACAGTAGAGTAGAGAAAAGTAGGGTAGAGTAGACTAGAGACAAATAGAGTCGAATACTGCTGAACAGAGCCAAATAGAGCGGAAAAGAGCCGAGTAGAACCGACTTGAATCTAATGGAGGAAAAGGAGCTGAATCGAACCGATACGACCTAAATCAGGTCGGATCTCTTTCAAGTGTGTCACATAGAATTGAACAGATTACAGTAGGGTAAGGTAGGGTAGGGTAGGGTAGAATAGAATGCAGTAGAAAAGAACAGAAGAGAACTGAAAGAATAGAATAGGGTCGAGTAGTGTAGAGTATAGAAGAGTAGAGTAGAATAGAGTTCCATATTAACGAATAGAGCCAGAAAGAGCCAAAAAGAGCCGAAACGATAGAAATCAAGACGAATCGTGCCGAATCCCGCGGAATCGTGCCGTGTCGCTTCGAATCCCGTCGGATTGCATTGAATCCCATCGATTCAAGTCAAATCCAATCCAATCGATTAGAATAGACTACTACTCTAAAAAACACATTTTTGTTTAGAGTCGCATAAAGTACAAGACAATAGAATAGAGAATAGAGTATGATGGAGTAGAATGCTGTAGAATGGAGTCGAATGGAGTCGAAAAGAGATAATAGAGTTGAGTAGAGTCTAGTAGAGGAGAATAGAGCTGAATAGAGCCTATTAGAGCCGAATAGAACTTACTAGAGCCAAATGGAGCCGATTAGAGCCGAATCGAACAGATTTGAACTGAATGGGGATGAGTGGAGTGGAATGGAGCCGATTTGAGCCGAATCGCATCGAAATGCGTGGAAACGACTCAAGTAGAACAGATTAGAGTAGGGTAGGATAGAATAGAGAAGAATAGAATGGAACACAGTAGAACAGAAGAGAAAGAATACAATAGAATGGGGTAGAAAAAAGTAGAGGAGAGTAGAGCAAACAGAGTCGAATAGAGTCAAATCGAGCCGAATGGAGACGAAACAAGACAAATCACGTCGAATCCCATCGAATCAATTACAGTAAATTAGAGTACAGTAGAGTAGAATAGTGTAGAATGGAGTAGAATGGGGTGCGATGAAATCGAATGGAGTCGAAGAGAGTAGAAAAGATCCAAACAGAGCTAAATAGTGCCGAAGAGGGCCGAATCGAGCGGAATTGAGCCAAATCAAGCCAAACTGAGCCGAATCCAGTGAATCGAGCCTAATGGAGCCGAATGAAGCTGAATCGACACTATTCGATCCAAATGGACACGAATCTAAAGGATATGACCCGAATTGGGTCAAAATTCATCATATGGAATTGAATAGATTAGAGTAGGGGAGGTTCGGGTATGGTAGGGTTGGGTAGAATAGAGTAGAGTAGAATAGAATAAAACAGAATAGAAGAGAACAGAACAATACAGAAAGAATACAGAAAAGAGTAGACTAGAGTACAGTAGAGGGGAATAGAGTGAGAATAGAGCCAAATCGAGCCGAATCGCGTCGAAATGGGTCGAATCGTATCCAATCAAATGGATGAGACTAGATTAGAGTTGGGTAGCATAAGGTACGGTAGAATAGAGTAGAATAGAACAGGATAGAAACCATACTATAGAATACATCAGCTAAGAGTAGACTAGAGTACAATAGAGTCGAATAGAGTCGAATAGAACTGAATAGTGCCGAATGCAGACAAAAGGAGAGGAATCGCGTTGAATCGATTAGAGTTAGAGTAGGGTAGGTAGAGCAGAATAGAGTAGTGTAGAACGGTGTGGAATGAATAGAATGGAGTGAAATAGAGATGAATAGAGTAGAAAAGAGTCAAATAGAGCAGAATAGGGCCAATAAGGCCGATTCGAGCAGAATCGAAGCGATTCAATCCAAAACGAGCCAAATGGAGCCTAATTGAGCCGAAGAGAGCCAAATCGATCCGAATCACGTTAACTTCGTAAAATCGAATCAAAACGTATAGATTAGAGAAGGGGAGGGGAGGGTAGAATAGACTAGAGTAGAATAGAAGAGATTAGAGCAGAATATAAAGAATGGAATAGATTGGAAAAGAGTAGAGTCGAATAGACTGAATAGAGACGGATAGAGCTGAATGGAGGTGAATACAGCTGAAAAGAGCCGTATAGTGCCGAAAAGTACCTAATTGAGCTGAATCAAGCAGAATCACACCGACTGTAGCTGAATAGAGTCGTAGCCCATCGAATCACATCGAATCACATCACTTTGGGTCAAATCGGGTTGAATCGCGTCAAATTACGTCGAATGTCATCGAATCACGCCGAATCGCTTCGTATCACATCGATTAACTTCGAATTACATCGAATCTCATAGAATCCTGCTGAATCACGTCGAGTCGCATGGAATCTCTTCAAATGTCTTCCAATCCCATTGAATCCCTTCAGATCTCGTCAAATTCCGTCGAATCCCATCAAATCACGTCGAACTGAATTGAATAGATTAAAGTAGGGTAGTTCTGGGTGGGGTGCAGTAGGGTAGGGTAGGGTAGAATAGAACAGAGTACAAGAGAATAGGAGAGAATGGTGTGGAATGGAATAGAATGGAGTTGAAAGGAGTCGAATAGAGACGGATAGAGATGAATAGAGTAGAAAACAGTGGAATAGAGCAGGATAGGGCCGAATAGGACCAAAGAAGGCCTAATGGAGCAGAATCGACACAATCTGAGCCAAATCGAGATGAATGGAGCGAAATCGAGCTGAATGGAGCCGATTCGAACCGAATTGAGCTGATTCAAGCCTAATCACTTCGAATCGCGTGGAAATGTGTCAAATAAAATCGAATCAAACAGCTTAGAGAAGGGGAGGGGAGGGGAGCGGAGGGTAGAATAGAATAGAACAGTACTGAAGAGAAAGAATAGAATATAGTACAGTAGAGTAGAGCAAAGAAAAGTAGAGAAGAGTAGAGTAGAATTGAGTCGAATAGAGACAAATAGTGCAGTATATAGCTGAATAGAGACAATTCGAGCCGAATTGAGCCAAATGGAAACAAAACAAGATGAATCGTGTCGAATTGCTTCGAACCGCGTCGAATCGAATCCGTTAGAATAGATTAGAGGAGGGTAGGGTAGGGTAGGGTAGAAAAGAATAGAGTAGAATAGTGTAGAAAGGAATAGAATGGAGCCAAATGGGGTTGACTAGAGACAGAGTAGAAAACAGTCGAATCGAGCTGAGTAGGGCCGAATAAGGCTGCACTGAGTTAAATCGAGTTGAAAGGAGCAGAATCAAGCTGAATGGAGCTGATGGTGCCGAATCGAGCCGATTCAAGCACGATCGCGTCCAATTGCATCGAAATGCTTTGAATCGAATCAAATCGAATAGATTAGAATAGAATAGGGTACGGTACGGTATTTTAGGATGGGGTAGATGAAGGTAGACTATGGTACAGTAGACAAGAAAAGGCTAGAGTAGTAGCTTAGACTAATAAGCTGGACTAGTCAGCTAGACTAGGGGCATAGATCAGTAGCCTAGACAACTAGCCTTGGACAGTACCCTTGCCTTGACAAGTACCCTGAGTTTGTTCCCTAAACTAGTAGCCTTGCCTTAACTAGTAGCCTTATCTAGTAGCCTTACCTTAACTAGTACCCTGGCCTTAACTAGCACCCCTAACTAGTAGCCTTGCCTTAAGTAGTGGTCTTAAATACGACCCTTGTCTCAAACAGTACCCTCAACAAGTACCAGTGCCTTAACAAGTACCCTTAACTATTACCCTGGCATTAACTAGTACCATTAACGAATAAACCTTAGCTTAACTAGTACCCTTAACAAGTACCCTGGCATGAACTAGTAGCCTGAAATAGTACCCTTGCCCTAACTAGTACCCTTAATTACTACCCTTATTGAGTACTCCTAAGTAGTAGTAGGGTACGGTACGGTCGGGTACCGTAGGGTAGGGTAGCATACGGTGGAACAGAGAAAATAGAATAGAACAGCATAGGTCAGGGTAGGTTAGTTTAGTGTAGGGTATGGTAGAGTAGCATGGGATGGAAGAGGGAAAATAGAAAAAGAGAATAGGATACAACAGAATAGAATAGATTAGGATAGGGTACGGTGGGGTAGGGTTCTGTAGAATAGGATAGTGTAGAATGGAATAGAATGGTGTGGAATGGAGTCGAATGGAGTCGAATAGAGATGAATAGAGCAGAAAAGAGTGGAATAGAGCTGAATAGCGCCGAACAGGGCCCCATACGGCCAAATCCAGCCGAATCCAGCCAAATCCAGCCGAATCGAGTCGAATCAACCAGATTCGAGCTGAATGTAGCCGAATGGAGCTGAAACAAGCCAAATAGAGACAAAAAAATGAACCGGGCCAAACTGAGCCAAATCACAACTAATCGCATCCTATTGCATCCAATTTCATTGAATCCCATGAAATCCAACCAAAACCCATCGAATCTCATGGAATCTCACCGAATAACATTGAACTGTGTCAAATAGAGCAGAATGGTATGGAATTGAATGGAATCCAATTAAATTGAATAGATTAGAGTAGTGTAGGTTAGGCTGGGATTCGGTAGGTTAGGGCAGAGTAGAATAGAATAGAGGAGAACACAAAGAGTAGAATGGAGTAGAGTTGAGCAGAGTCGAATAGTCAGAGTCGAGCAGTGCCAACTATAGATGAATAGATCCAATTCAAGCTGAATCGAGTCAAATGGAGAGGAAATGAGACAAATCGTAATGAATCAAATTGATTAAAATCGATAAGAGTAGGGTAGGGTAGAAGAGAATAGAATAGTGCAGAATGCAGTAGAATGGAGTCGAATCATGTGGAACGGAGTCGAATGGAGCCAAATAGAGACGATTAAAGTAGAAAAGAGCTGAATAGAGCCAAAAAGGGCTGAAGAAGGTTGAATCGAGCCTAACTATGCTGAATTGAGCCGAATCGACCCGATTCAAGTCAAATAGAGCTAAATGGAGCCGATTCAAGCCTAATCACATGGAATCGCGTCGAAATGCATTGAAGTGAATTGAACAGATTAGAGTAGAGGGGGGTAGGGTAGGAGAGGTTTAGAAGAGAAGAGAAGAGAACACAACAGAAAGAATAGAATAGAATTAAGTAGAGTAGAAGAGAGTGAAATAGAGTTGAATAGAGGTGAATAGAGCCGAAAAGAGCCGAACAGAGCTGAATACACCCGAATCGACCAAATTCGAGGTGAATCAAGATGAAACATGTCGAATCGCGTTGAAATGTGTTGAATCGAATCAAATAGATTAGTGTAGGGCGGGTAAGGTTAGGGTAGGGTAGACTACGACAGAACTGAAAGAAAACAGTAGAGTAGAGAAAAGTAGGGTAGAGTAGACTAGAGACAAATAGAGTCGAATACTGCTGAACAGAGCCAAATAGAGCGGAAAAGAGCCGAGTAGAACCGACTTGAATCTAATGGAGGAAAAGGAGCTGAATCGAACCGATACGACCTAAATCAGGTCGAATCTCTTTCAAGTGTGTCACATAGAATCGAACAGATTACGGTAGGGTAAGGTAGGGTAGGGTAGGGTAGAATAGAATGCAGTAGAAAAGAACAGAAGAGAACTGAAAGAATAGAATAGGGTCGATTAGTGTAGAGTATAGAAGAGTAGAGTAGAATAGAGTTCCATATTAACGAATAGAGCCAGAAAGAGCCAAAAAGAGCCGAAACGATAGAAATCAAGACGAATCGTGCCGAATCCCGCGGAATCGTGCCGTATCGCTTCGAATCCCGTCGGATTGCATTGAATCCCATCGATTCAAGTCAAATCCAATCCAATCGATTAGAATAGACTACTACTCTAAAAAACACATTTTTGTTTAGAGTCGCATAAAGTACAAGACAATAGAATAGAGAATAGAGTATGATGGAGTAGAATGCTGTAGAATGGAGTCGAATGGAGTCGAAAAGAGATAATAGAGTTGAGTAGAGTCTAATAGAGGAGAATAGAGCTGAATAGAGCCTATTAGAGCCGAATAGAACTTACTAGAGCCAAATGGAGCCGATTAGAGCCGAATCGAACAGATTTGAACTGAATGGGGATGAGTGGAGTGGAATGGAGCCGATTTGAGCCGAATCGCATCGAAATGCGTGGAAACGACTCAAGTAGAACAGATTAGAGTAGGGTAGGATAGAATAGAGAAGAATAGAATGGAACACAGTAGAACAGAAGAGAAAGAATACAATAGAATGGGGTAGAAAAAAGTAGAGGAGAGTAGAGCAAACAGAGTCGAATAGAGTCAAATCGAGCCGAATGGAGACGAAACAAGACAAATCACGTCGAATCCCATCGAATCAATTACAGTAAATTAGAGTACAGTAGAGTAGAATAGTGTAGAATGGAGTAGAATGGGGTGCGATGAAATCGAATGGAGTCGAAGAGAGTAGAAAAGATCCAAACAGAGCTAAATAGTGCCGAAGAGGGCCGAATCGAGCGGAATTGAGCCAAATCAAGCCAAACTGAGCCGAATCCAGTGAATCGAGCCTAATGGAGCCGAATGAAGCTGAATCGACACTATTCGATCCAAATGGACACGAATCTAAAGGATATGACCCGAATTGGGTCAAAATTCATCGTATGGAATTGAATAGATTAGAGTAGGGGAGGTTCGGGTATGGTAGGGTTGGGTAGAATAGAGTAGAGTAGAATAGAATAAAACAGAATAGAAGAGAACAGAACAATACAGAAAGAATACAGAAAAGAGTAGACTAGAGTACAGTAGAGGGGAATAGAGTGAGAATAGAGCCAAATCGAGCCGAATCGCGTCGAAATGGGTCGAATCGTATCCAATCAAATGGATGAGACTAGATTAGAGTTGGGTAGCCTAAGGTACGGTAGAATAGAGTAGAATAGAACAGGATAGAAACCGTACTATAGAATACATCAGCTAAGAGTAGACTAGAGTACAAACGAGTAGACTAGAGTACAATAGAGTCGAATAGAGTCGAATAGAACTGAATAGTGCCGAATGCAGACAAAAGGAGAGGAATCGCGTTGAATCGATTAGAGTTAGAGTAGGGTAGGTAGAGCAGAATAGAGTAGTGTAGAACGGTGTGGAATGAATAGAATGGAGTGAAATAGAGATGAATAGAGTAGAAAAGAGTCAAATAGAGCAGAATAGGGCCAATAAGGCCGATTCGAGCAGAATCGAAGCGATTCAATCCAAAACGAGCCAAATGGAGCCTAATTGAGCCGAAGAGAGCCAAATCGATCCGAATCACGTTAACTTCGTAAAATCGAATCAAAACGTATAGATTAGAGAAGGGGAGGGGAGGGTAGAATAGACTAGAGTAGAATAGAAGAGATTAGAGCAGAATATAAAGAATGGAATAGATTGGAAAAGAGTAGAGTCGAATAGACTGAATAGAGACGGATAGAGCTGAATGGAGGTGAATACAGCTGAAAAGAGCCGTATAGTGCCGAAAAGTACCTAATTGAGCTGAATCAAGCAGAATCACACCGACTGTAGCTGAATAGAGTCGTAGCCCATCGAATCACATCGAATCACATCACTTTGGGTCAAATCGGGTTGAATCGCGTCAAATTACGTCGAATGTCATCGAATCACGCCGAATCGCTTCGTATCACATCGATTAACTTCGAATTACATCGAATCTCATAGAATCCTGCTGAATCACGTCGAGTCGCATGGAATCTCTTCAAATGTCTTCCAATCCCATTGAATCCCTTCAGATCTCGTCAAATTCCGTCGAATCCCATCAAATCACGTCGAACTGAATTGAATAGATTAAAGTAGGGTAGTTCTGGGTGGGGTGCAGTAGGGTAGGGTAGGGTAGAATAGAACAGAGTACAAGAGAATAGGAGAGAATGGTGTGGAATGGAATAGAATGGAGTTGAAAGGAGTCGAATAGAGACGGATAGAGATGAATAGAGTAGAAAACAGTGGAATAGAGCAGGATAGGGCCGAATAGGACCAAAGAAGGCCTAATGGAGCAGAATCGACACAATCTGAGCCAAATCGAGATGAATGGAGCGAAATCGAGCTGAATGGAGCCGATTCGAACCGAATTGAGCTGATTCAAGCCTAATCACTTCGAATCGCGTGGAAATGTGTCAAATAAAATCGAATCAAACAGCTTAGAGAAGGGGAGGGGAGGGGAGCGGAGGGTAGAATAGAACAGTACTGAAGAGAAAGAATAGAATATAGTACAGTAGAGTAGAGCAAAGAAAAGTAGAGAAGAGTAGAGTAGAATTGAGTCGAATAGAGACAAATAGTGCAGTATATAGCTGAATAGAGACAATTCGAGCCGAATTGAGCCAAATGGAAACAAAACAAGATGAATCGTGTCGAATTGCTTCGAACCGCGTCGAATCGAATCCGTTAGAATAGATTAGAGGAGGGTAGGGTAGGGTAGGGTAGAAAAGAATAGAGTAGAATAGTGTAGAAAGGAATAGAATGGAGCCAAATGGGGTTGACTAGAGACAGAGTAGAAAACAGTCGAATCGAGCTGAGTAGGGCCGAATAAGGCTGCACTGAGTTAAATCGAGTTGAAAGGAGCAGAATCAAGCTGAATGGAGCTGATGGTGCCGAATCGAGCCGATTCAAGCACGATCGCGTCCAATTGCATCGAAATGCTTTGAATCGAATCAAATCGAATAGATTAGAATAGAATAGGGTACGGTACGGTATTTTAGGATGGGGTAGATGAAGGTAGACTATGGTACAGTAGACAAGAAAAGGCTAGAGTAGTAGCTTAGACTAATAAGCTGGACTAGTCAGCTAGACTAGGGGCATAGATCAGTAGCCTAGACAACTAGCCTTGGACAGTACCCTTGCCTTGACAAGTACCCTGAGTTTGTTCCCTAAACTAGTAGCCTTGCCTTAACTAGTAGCCTTATCTAGTAGCCTTACCTTAACTAGTACCCTGGCCTTAACTAGCACCCCTAACTAGTAGCCTTGCCTTAAGTAGTGGTCTTAAATACGACCCTTGTCTCCAACAGTACCCTCAACAAGTACCAGTGCCTTAACAAGTACCCTTAACTATTACCCTGGCATTAACTAGTACCATTAACGAATAAACCTTAGCTTAACTAGTACCCTTAACAAGTACCCTGGCATGAACTAGTAGCCTGAAATAGTACCCTTGCCCTAACTAGTACCCTTAATTACTACCCTTATTGAGTACTCCTAAGTAGTAGTAGGGTACGGTACGGTCGGGTACCGTAGGGTAGGGTAGCATACGGTGGAACAGAGAAAATAGAATAGAACAGCATAGGTCAGGGTAGGTTAGTTTAGTGTAGGGTATGGTAGAGTAGCATGGGATGGAAGAGGGAAAATAGAAAAAGAGAATAGGATACAACAGAATAGAATAGATTAGGATAGGGTACGGTGGGGTAGGGTTCTGTAGAATAGGATAGTGTAGAATGGAATAGAATGGTGTGGAATGGAGTCGAATGGAGTCGAATAGAGATGAATAGAGCAGAAAAGAGTGGAATAGAGCTGAATAGCGTCGAACAGGGCCCCATACGGCCAAATCCAGCCGAATCCAGCCAAATCGAGCCGAATCGAGTCGAATCAACCAGATTCGAGCTGAATGTAGCCGAATGGAGCTGAAACAAGCCAAATAGAGACAAAAAAATGAACCGGGCCAAACTGAGCCAAATCACAACTAATCGCATCCTATTGCATCCAATTTCATTGAATCCCATGAAATCCAACCAAAACCCATCGAATCTCATGGAATCTCACCGAATAACATTGAACTGTGTCAAATGGAGCAGAATGGTATGGAATTGAATGGAATCCAATTAAATTGAATAGATTAGAGTAGTGTAGGTTAGGCTGGGATTCGGTAGGTTAGGGCAGAGTAGAATAGAATAGAGGAGAACACAAAGAGTAGAATGGAGTAGAGTTGAGCAGAGTCGAATAGTCAGAGTCGAGCAGTGCCGACTATAGATGAATAGATCCAATTCAAGCTGAATCGAGTCAAATGGAGAGGAAATGAGACAAATCGTAATGAATCAAATTGATTAAAATCGATAAGAGTAGGGTAGGGTAGAAGAGAATAGAATAGTGCAGAATGCAGTAGAATGGAGTCGAATCGTGTGGAACGGAGTCGAATGGAGCCAAATAGAGACGATTAAAGTAGAAAAGAGCTGAATAGAGCCAAAAAGGGCTGAAGAAGGTTGAATCGAGCCTAACTATGCTGAATTGAGCCGAATCGACCCGATTCAAGTCAAATAGAGCTAAATGGAGCCGATTCAAGCCTAATCACATGGAATCGCGTCGAAATGCATTGAAGTGAATTGAATAGATTAGAGTAGAGGGGGGTAGGGTAGGAGAGGTTTAGAAGAGAAGAGAAGAGAACACAACAGAAAGAATAGAATAGAATTAAGTAGAGTAGAAGAGAGTGAAATAGAGTTGAATAGAGGTGAATAGAGCCGAAAAGAGCCGAACAGAGCTGAATACACCCGAATCGACCAAATTCGAGGTGAATCAAGATGAAACATGTCGAATCGCGTTGAAATGTGTTGAACCGAATCAAATAGATTAGTGTAGGGCGGGTAAGGTTAGGGTAGGGTAGACTACGACAGAACTGAAAGAAAACAGTAGAGTAGAGAAAAGTAGGGTAGAGTAGACTAGAGACAAATAGAGTCGAATACTGCTGAACAGAGCCAAATAGAGCGGAAAAGAGCCGAGTAGAACCGACTTGAATCTAATGGAGGAAAAGGAGCTGAATCGAACCGATACGACCTAAATCAGGTCGGATCTCTTTCAAGTGTGTCACATAGAATTGAACAGATTACAGTAGGGTAAGGTAGGGTAGGGTAGGGTAGAATAGAATGCAGTAGAAAAGAACAGAAGAGAACTGAAAGAATAGAATAGGGTCGAGTAGTGTAGAGTATAGAAGAGTAGAGTAGAATAGAGTTCCATATTAACGAATAGAGCCAGAAAGAGCCAAAAAGAGCCGAAACGATAGAAATCAAGACGAATCGTGCCGAATCCCGCGGAATCGTGCCGTGTCGCTTCGAATCCCGTCGGATTGCATTGAATCCCATCGATTCAAGTCAAATCCAATCCAATCGATTAGAATAGACTACTACTCTAAAAAACACATTTTTGTTTAGAGTCGCATAAAGTACAAGACAATAGAATAGAGAATAGAGTATGATGGAGTAGAATGCTGTAGAATGGAGTCGAATGGAGTCGAAAAGAGATAATAGAGTTGAGTAGAGTCTAGTAGAGGAGAATAGAGCTGAATAGAGCCTATTAGAGCCGAATAGAACTTACTAGAGCCAAATGGAGCCGATTAGAGCCGAATCGAACAGATTTGAACTGAATGGGGATGAGTGGAGTGGAATGGAGCCGATTTGAGCCGAATCGCATCGAAATGCGTGGAAACGACTCAAGTAGAACAGATTAGAGTAGGGTAGGATAGAATAGAGAAGAATAGAATGGAACACAGTAGAACAGAAGAGAAAGAATACAATAGAATGGGGTAGAAAAAAGTAGAGGAGAGTAGAGCAAACAGAGTCGAATAGAGTCAAATCGAGCCGAATGGAGACGAAACAAGACAAATCACGTCGAATCCCATCGAATCAATTACAGTAAATTAGAGTACAGTAGAGTAGAATAGTGTAGAATGGAGTAGAATGGGGTGCGATGAAATCGAATGGAGTCGAAGAGAGTAGAAAAGATCCAAACAGAGCTAAATAGTGCCGAAGAGGGCCGAATCGAGCGGAATTGAGCCAAATCAAGCCAAACTGAGCCGAATCCAGTGAATCGAGCCTAATGGAGCCGAATGAAGCTGAATCGACACTATTCGATCCAAATGGACACGAATCTAAAGGATATGACCCGAATTGGGTCAAAATTCATCATATGGAATTGAATAGATTAGAGTAGGGGAGGTTCGGGTATGGTAGGGTTGGGTAGAATAGAGTAGAGTAGAATAGAATAAAACAGAATAGAAGAGAACAGAACAATACAGAAAGAATACAGAAAAGAGTAGACTAGAGTACAGTAGAGGGGAATAGAGTGAGAATAGAGCCAAATCGAGCCGAATCGCGTCGAAATGGGTCGAATCGTATCCAATCAAATGGATGAGACTAGATTAGAGTTGGGTAGCATAAGGTACGGTAGAATAGAGTAGAATAGAACAGGATAGAAACCATACTATAGAATACATCAGCTAAGAGTAGACTAGAGTACAATAGAGTCGAATAGAGTCGAATAGAACTGAATAGTGCCGAATGCAGACAAAAGGAGAGGAATCGCGTTGAATCGATTAGAGTTAGAGTAGGGTAGGTAGAGCAGAATAGAGTAGTGTAGAACGGTGTGGAATGAATAGAATGGAGTGAAATAGAGATGAATAGAGTAGAAAAGAGTCAAATAGAGCAGAATAGGGCCAATAAGGCCGATTCGAGCAGAATCGAAGCGATTCAATCCAAAACGAGCCAAATGGAGCCTAATTGAGCCGAAGAGAGCCAAATCGATCCGAATCACGTTAACTTCGTAAAATCGAATCAAAACGTATAGATTAGAGAAGGGGAGGGGAGGGTAGAATAGACTAGAGTAGAATAGAAGAGATTAGAGCAGAATATAAAGAATGGAATAGATTGGAAAAGAGTAGAGTCGAATAGACTGAATAGAGACGGATAGAGCTGAATGGAGGTGAATACAGCTGAAAAGAGCCGTATAGTGCCGAAAAGTACCTAATTGAGCTGAATCAAGCAGAATCACACCGACTGTAGCTGAATAGAGTCGTAGCCCATCGAATCCCATCGAATCACATCACTTTGGGTCAAATCGGGTTGAATCGCGTCAAATTACGTCGAATGTCATCGAATCACGCCGAATCGCTTCGTATCACATCGATTAACTTCGAATTACATCGAATCTCATAGAATCCTGCTGAATCACGTCGAGTCGCATGGAATCTCTTCAAATGTCTTCCAATCCCATTGAATCCCTTCAGATCTCGTCAAATTCCGTCGAATCCCATCAAATCACGTCGAACTGAATTGAATAGATTAAAGTAGGGTAGTTCTGGGTGGGGTGCAGTAGGGTAGGGTAGGGTAGAATAGAACAGAGTACAAGAGAATAGGAGAGAATGGTGTGGAATGGAATAGAATGGAGTTGAAAGGAGTCGAATAGAGACGGATAGAGATGAATAGAGTAGAAAACAGTGGAATAGAGCAGGATAGGGCCGAATAGGACCAAAGAAGGCCTAATGGAGCAGAATCGACACAATCTGAGCCAAATCGAGATGAATGGAGCGAAATCGAGCTGAATGGAGCCGATTCGAACCGAATTGAGCTGATTCAAGCCTAATCACTTCGAATCGCGTGGAAATGTGTCAAATAAAATCGAATCAAACAGCTTAGAGAAGGGGAGGGGAGGGGAGCGGAGGGTAGAATAGAATAGAACAGTACTGAAGAGAAAGAATAGAATATAGTACAGTAGAGTAGAGCAAAGAAAAGTAGAGAAGAGTAGAGTAGAATTGAGTCGAATAGAGACAAATAGTGCAGTATATAGCTGAATAGAGACAATTCGAGCCGAATTGAGCCAAATGGAAACAAAACAAGATGAATCGTGTCGAATTGCTTCGAACCGCGTCGAATCGAATCCGTTAGAATAGATTAGAGGAGGGTAGGGTAGGGTAGGGTAGAAAAGAATAGAGTAGAATAGTGTAGAAAGGAATAGAATGGAGCCAAATGGGGTTGACTAGAGACAGAGTAGAAAACAGTCGAATCGAGCTGAGTAGGGCCGAATAAGGCTGCACTGAGTTAAATCGAGTTGAAAGGAGCAGAATCAAGCTGAATGGAGCTGATGGTGCCGAATCGAGCCGATTCAAGCACGATCGCGTCCAATTGCATCGAAATGCTTTGAATCGAATCAAATCGAATAGATTAGAATAGAATAGGGTACGGTACGGTATTTTAGGATGGGGTAGATGAAGGTAGACTATGGTACAGTAGACAAGAAAAGGCTAGAGTAGTAGCTTAGACTAATAAGCTGGACTAGTCAGCTAGACTAGGGGCATAGATCAGTAGCCTAGACAACTAGCCTTGGACAGTACCCTTGCCTTGACAAGTACCCTGAGTTTGTTCCCTAAACTAGTAGCCTTGCCTTAACTAGTAGCCTTATCTAGTAGCCTTACCTTAACTAGTACCCTGGCCTTAACTAGCACCCCTAACTAGTAGCCTTGCCTTAAGTAGTGGTCTTAAATACGACCCTTGTCTCAAACAGTACCCTCAACAAGTACCAGTGCCTTAACAAGTACCCTTAACTATTACCCTGGCATTAACTAGTACCATTAACGAATAAACCTTAGCTTAACTAGTACCCTTAACAAGTACCCTGGCATGAACTAGTAGCCTGAAATAGTACCCTTGCCCTAACTAGTACCCTTAATTACTACCCTTATTGAGTACTCCTAAGTAGTAGTAGGGTACGGTACGGTCGGGTACCGTAGGGTAGGGTAGCATACGGTGGAACAGAGAAAATAGAATAGAACAGCATAGGTCAGGGTAGGTTAGTTTAGTGTAGGGTATGGTAGAGTAGCATGGGATGGAAGAGGGAAAATAGAAAAAGAGAATAGGATACAACAGAATAGAATAGATTAGGATAGGGTACGGTGGGGTAGGGTTCTGTAGAATAGGATAGTGTAGAATGGAATAGAATGGTGTGGAATGGAGTCGAATGGAGTCGAATAGAGATGAATAGAGCAGAAAAGAGTGGAATAGAGCTGAATAGCGCCGAACAGGGCCCCATACGGCCAAATCCAGCCGAATCCAGCCAAATCCAGCCGAATCGAGTCGAATCAACCAGATTCGAGCTGAATGTAGCCGAATGGAGCTGAAACAAGCCAAATAGAGACAAAAAAATGAACCGGGCCAAACTGAGCCAAATCACAACTAATCGCATCCTATTGCATCCAATTTCATTGAATCCCATGAAATCCAACCAAAACCCATCGAATCTCATGGAATCTCACCGAATAACATTGAACTGTGTCAAATAGAGCAGAATGGTATGGAATTGAATGGAATCCAATTAAATTGAATAGATTAGAGTAGTGTAGGTTAGGCTGGGATTCGGTAGGTTAGGGCAGAGTAGAATAGAATAGAGGAGAACACAAAGAGTAGAATGGAGTAGAGTTGAGCAGAGTCGAATAGTCAGAGTCGAGCAGTGCCAACTATAGATGAATAGATCCAATTCAAGCTGAATCGAGTCAAATGGAGAGGAAATGAGACAAATCGTAATGAATCAAATTGATTAAAATCGATAAGAGTAGGGTAGGGTAGAAGAGAATAGAATAGTGCAGAATGCAGTAGAATGGAGTCGAATCATGTGGAACGGAGTCGAATGGAGCCAAATAGAGACGATTAAAGTAGAAAAGAGCTGAATAGAGCCAAAAAGGGCTGAAGAAGGTTGAATCGAGCCTAACTATGCTGAATTGAGCCGAATCGACCCGATTCAAGTCAAATAGAGCTAAATGGAGCCGATTCAAGCCTAATCACATGGAATCGCGTCGAAATGCATTGAAGTGAATTGAACAGATTAGAGTAGAGGGGGGTAGGGTAGGAGAGGTTTAGAAGAGAAGAGAAGAGAACACAACAGAAAGAATAGAATAGAATTAAGTAGAGTAGAAGAGAGTGAAATAGAGTTGAATAGAGGTGAATAGAGCCGAAAAGAGCCGAACAGAGCTGAATACACCCGAATCGACCAAATTCGAGGTGAATCAAGATGAAACATGTCGAATCGCGTTGAAATGTGTTGAATCGAATCAAATAGATTAGTGTAGGGCGGGTAAGGTTAGGGTAGGGTAGACTACGACAGAACTGAAAGAAAACAGTAGAGTAGAGAAAAGTAGGGTAGAGTAGACTAGAGACAAATAGAGTCGAATACTGCTGAACAGAGCCAAATAGAGCGGAAAAGAGCCGAGTAGAACCGACTTGAATCTAATGGAGGAAAAGGAGCTGAATCGAACCGATACGACCTAAATCAGGTCGAATCTCTTTCAAGTGTGTCACATAGAATCGAACAGATTACGGTAGGGTAAGGTAGGGTAGGGTAGGGTAGAATAGAATGCAGTAGAAAAGAACAGAAGAGAACTGAAAGAATAGAATAGGGTCGATTAGTGTAGAGTATAGAAGAGTAGAGTAGAATAGAGTTCCATATTAACGAATAGAGCCAGAAAGAGCCAAAAAGAGCCGAAACGATAGAAATCAAGACGAATCGTGCCGAATCCCGCGGAATCGTGCCGTATCGCTTCGAATCCCGTCGGATTGCATTGAATCCCATCGATTCAAGTCAAATCCAATCCAATCGATTAGAATAGACTACTACTCTAAAAAACACATTTTTGTTTAGAGTCGCATAAAGTACAAGACAATAGAATAGAGAATAGAGTATGATGGAGTAGAATGCTGTAGAATGGAGTCGAATGGAGTCGAAAAGAGATAATAGAGTTGAGTAGAGTCTAATAGAGGAGAATAGAGCTGAATAGAGCCTATTAGAGCCGAATAGAACTTACTAGAGCCAAATGGAGCCGATTAGAGCCGAATCGAACAGATTTGAACTGAATGGGGATGAGTGGAGTGGAATGGAGCCGATTTGAGCCGAATCGCATCGAAATGCGTGGAAACGACTCAAGTAGAACAGATTAGAGTAGGGTAGGATAGAATAGAGAAGAATAGAATGGAACACAGTAGAACAGAAGAGAAAGAATACAATAGAATGGGGTAGAAAAAAGTAGAGGAGAGTAGAGCAAACAGAGTCGAATAGAGTCAAATCGAGCCGAATGGAGACGAAACAAGACAAATCACGTCGAATCCCATCGAATCAATTACAGTAAATTAGAGTACAGTAGAGTAGAATAGTGTAGAATGGAGTAGAATGGGGTGCGATGAAATCGAATGGAGTCGAAGAGAGTAGAAAAGATCCAAACAGAGCTAAATAGTGCCGAAGAGGGCCGAATCGAGCGGAATTGAGCCAAATCAAGCCAAACTGAGCCGAATCCAGTGAATCGAGCCTAATGGAGCCGAATGAAGCTGAATCGACACTATTCGATCCAAATGGACACGAATCTAAAGGATATGACCCGAATTGGGTCAAAATTCATCGTATGGAATTGAATAGATTAGAGTAGGGGAGGTTCGGGTATGGTAGGGTTGGGTAGAATAGAGTAGAGTAGAATAGAATAAAACAGAATAGAAGAGAACAGAACAATACAGAAAGAATACAGAAAAGAGTAGACTAGAGTACAGTAGAGGGGAATAGAGTGAGAATAGAGCCAAATCGAGCCGAATCGCGTCGAAATGGGTCGAATCGTATCCAATCAAATGGATGAGACTAGATTAGAGTTGGGTAGCCTAAGGTACGGTAGAATAGAGTAGAATAGAACAGGATAGAAACCGTACTATAGAATACATCAGCTAAGAGTAGACTAGAGTACAAACGAGTAGACTAGAGTACAATAGAGTCGAATAGAGTCGAATAGAACTGAATAGTGCCGAATGCAGACAAAAGGAGAGGAATCGCGTTGAATCGATTAGAGTTAGAGTAGGGTAGGTAGAGCAGAATAGAGTAGTGTAGAACGGTGTGGAATGAATAGAATGGAGTGAAATAGAGATGAATAGAGTAGAAAAGAGTCAAATAGAGCAGAATAGGGCCAATAAGGCCGATTCGAGCAGAATCGAAGCGATTCAATCCAAAACGAGCCAAATGGAGCCTAATTGAGCCGAAGAGAGCCAAATCGATCCGAATCACGTTAACTTCGTAAAATCGAATCAAAACGTATAGATTAGAGAAGGGGAGGGGAGGGTAGAATAGACTAGAGTAGAATAGAAGAGATTAGAGCAGAATATAAAGAATGGAATAGATTGGAAAAGAGTAGAGTCGAATAGACTGAATAGAGACGGATAGAGCTGAATGGAGGTGAATACAGCTGAAAAGAGCCGTATAGTGCCGAAAAGTACCTAATTGAGCTGAATCAAGCAGAATCACACCGACTGTAGCTGAATAGAGTCGTAGCCCATCGAATCACATCGAATCACATCACTTTGGGTCAAATCGGGTTGAATCGCGTCAAATTACGTCGAATGTCATCGAATCACGCCGAATCGCTTCGTATCACATCGATTAACTTCGAATTACATCGAATCTCATAGAATCCTGCTGAATCACGTCGAGTCGCATGGAATCTCTTCAAATGTCTTCCAATCCCATTGAATCCCTTCAGATCTCGTCAAATTCCGTCGAATCCCATCAAATCACGTCGAACTGAATTGAATAGATTAAAGTAGGGTAGTTCTGGGTGGGGTGCAGTAGGGTAGGGTAGGGTAGAATAGAACAGAGTACAAGAGAATAGGAGAGAATGGTGTGGAATGGAATAGAATGGAGTTGAAAGGAGTCGAATAGAGACGGATAGAGATGAATAGAGTAGAAAACAGTGGAATAGAGCAGGATAGGGCCGAATAGGACCAAAGAAGGCCTAATGGAGCAGAATCGACACAATCTGAGCCAAATCGAGATGAATGGAGCGAAATCGAGCTGAATGGAGCCGATTCGAACCGAATTGAGCTGATTCAAGCCTAATCACTTCGAATCGCGTGGAAATGTGTCAAATAAAATCGAATCAAACAGCTTAGAGAAGGGGAGGGGAGGGGAGCGGAGGGTAGAATAGAACAGTACTGAAGAGAAAGAATAGAATATAGTACAGTAGAGTAGAGCAAAGAAAAGTAGAGAAGAGTAGAGTAGAATTGAGTCGAATAGAGACAAATAGTGCAGTATATAGCTGAATAGAGACAATTCGAGCCGAATTGAGCCAAATGGAAACAAAACAAGATGAATCGTGTCGAATTGCTTCGAACCGCGTCGAATCGAATCCGTTAGAATAGATTAGAGGAGGGTAGGGTAGGGTAGGGTAGAAAAGAATAGAGTAGAATAGTGTAGAAAGGAATAGAATGGAGCCAAATGGGGTTGACTAGAGACAGAGTAGAAAACAGTCGAATCGAGCTGAGTAGGGCCGAATAAGGCTGCACTGAGTTAAATCGAGTTGAAAGGAGCAGAATCAAGCTGAATGGAGCTGATGGTGCCGAATCGAGCCGATTCAAGCACGATCGCGTCCAATTGCATCGAAATGCTTTGAATCGAATCAAATCGAATAGATTAGAATAGAATAGGGTACGGTACGGTATTTTAGGATGGGGTAGATGAAGGTAGACTATGGTACAGTAGACAAGAAAAGGCTAGAGTAGTAGCTTAGACTAATAAGCTGGACTAGTCAGCTAGACTAGGGGCATAGATCAGTAGCCTAGACAACTAGCCTTGGACAGTACCCTTGCCTTGACAAGTACCCTGAGTTTGTTCCCTAAACTAGTAGCCTTGCCTTAACTAGTAGCCGTATCTAGTAGCCTTACCTTAACTAGTACCCTGGCCTTAACTAGCACCCCTAACTAGTAGCCTTGCCTTAAGTAGTGGTCTTAAATACGACCCTTGTCTCCAACAGTACCCTCAACAAGTACCAGTGCCTTAACAAGTACCCTTAACTATTACCCTGGCATTAACTAGTACCATTAACGAATAAACCTTAGCTTAACTAGTACCCTTAACAAGTACCCTGGCATGAACTAGTAGCCTGAAATAGTACCCTTGCCCTAACTAGTACCCTTAATTACTACCCTTATTGAGTACTCCTAAGTAGTAGTAGGGTACGGTACGGTCGGGTACCGTAGGGTAGGGTAGCATACGGTGGAACAGAGAAAATAGAATAGAACAGCATAGGTCAGGGTAGGTTAGTTTAGTGTAGGGTATGGTAGAGTAGCATGGGATGGAAGAGGGAAAATAGAAAAAGAGAATAGGATACAACAGAATAGAATAGATTAGGATAGGGTACGGTGGGGTAAGGTTCTGTAGAATAGGATAGTGTAGAATGGAATAGAATGGTGTGGAATGGAGTCGAATGGAGTCGAATAGAGATGAATAGAGCAGAAAAGAGTGGAATAGAGCTGAATAGCGCCGAACAGGGCCCCATAAGGCCAAATCCAGCCGAATCAAGCCAAATCGAGCCGAATCGAGTCGAATCAACCAGATTCGAGCTGAATGTAGCCGAATGGAGCTGAAACAAGCCAAATAGAGACAAAAAAATGAACCGGGCCAAACTGAGCCAAATCACAACTAATCGCATCCTATTGCATCCAATTTCATTGAATCCCATGAAATCCAACCAAAACCCATCGAATCTCATGGAATCTCACCGAATAACATTGAACTGTGTCAAATAGAGCAGAATGGTATGGAATTGAATGGAATCCAATTAAATTGAATAGATTAGAGTAGTGTAGGTTAGGCTGGGATTCGGTAGGTTAGGGCAGAGTAGAATAGAATAGAGGAGAACACAAAGAGTAGAATGGAGTAGAGTTGAGCAGAGTCGAATAGTCAGAGTCGAGCAGTGCCGACTATAGATGAATAGATCCAATTCAAGCTGAATCGAGTCAGATGGAGAGGAAATGAGACAAATCGTAATGAATCAAATTGATTAAAATCGATAAGAGTAGGGTAGGGTAGAAGAGAATAGAATAGTGCAGAATGCAGTAGAATGGAGTCGAATCGTGTGGAACGGAGTCGAATGGAGCCAAATAGAGACGATTAAAGTAGAAAAGAGCTGAATAGAGCCAAAAAGGGCTGAAGAAGGTTGAATCGAGCCTAACTATGCTGAATTGAGCCGAATCGACCCGATTCAAGTCAAATAGAGCTAAATGGAGCCGATTCAAGCCTAATCACATGGAATCGCGTCGAAATGCATTGAAGTGAATTGAATAGATTAGAGTAGAGGGGGGTAGGGTAGGAGAGGTTTAGAAGAGAAGAGAAGAGAACACAACAGAAAGAATAGAATAGAATTAAGTAGAGTAGAAGAGAGTGAAATAGAGTTGAATAGAGGTGAATAGAGCCGAAAAGAGCCGAACAGAGCTGAATACACCCGAATCGACCAAATTCGAGGTGAATCAAGATGAAACATATCGAATCGCGTTGAAATGTGTTGAACCGAATCAAATAGATTAGTGTAGGGCGGGTAAGGTTAGGGTAGGGTAGACTACGACAGAACTGAAAGAAAACAGTAGAGTAGAGAAAAGTAGGGTAGAGTAGACTCGAGACAAATAGAGTCGAATACTGCTGAACAGAGCCAAATAGAGCGGAAAAGAGCCGAGTAGAACCGACTTGAATCTAATGGAGGAAAAGGAGCTGAATCGAACCGATACGACCTAAATCAGGTCGGATCTCTTTCAAGTGTGTCACATAGAATCGAACAGATTACAGTAGGGTAAGGTAGGGTAGGGTAGGGTAGAATAGAATGCAGTAGAAAAGAACAGAAGAGAACTGAAAGAATAGAATAGGGTCGAGTAGTGTAGAGTATAGAAGAGTAGAGTAGAATAGAGTTCCATATTAACGAATAGAGCCAGAAAGAGCCAAAAAGAGCCGAAACGATAGAAATCAAGACGAATCATGCCGAATCCCGCGGAATCGTGCCGTGTCGCTTCGAATCCCGTCGGATTGCATTGAATCCCATCGATTCAAGTCAAATCCAATCCAATCGATTAGAATAGACTACTACTCTAAAAAACACATTTTTGTTTAGAGTCGCATAAAGTACAAGACAATAGAATAGAGAATAGAGTATGATGGAGTAGAATGCTGTAGAATGGAGTCGAATGGAGTCGAAAAGAGATAATAGAGTTGAGTAGAGTCTAATAGAGGAGAATAGAGCTGAATAGAGCCTATTAGAGCCGAATAGAACTTACTAGAGCCAAATGGAGCCGATTAGAGCCGAATCGAACAGATTTGAACTGAATGGGGATGAGTGGAGTGGAATGGAGCCGATTTGAGCCGAATCGCATCGAAATGCGTGGAAACGACTCAAGTAGAACAGATTAGAGTAGGGTAGGATAGAATAGAGAAGAATAGAATGGAACACAGTAGAACAGAAGAGAAAGAATACAATAGAATGGGGTAGAAAAAAGTAGAGGAGAGTAGAGCAAACAGAGTCGAATAGAGTCAAATCGAGCCGAATGGAGACGAAACAAGACAAATCACGTCGAATCCCATCGAATCAATTACAGGAAATTAGAGTACAGTAGAGTAGAATAGTGTAGAATGGAGTAGAATGGGGTGCGATGAAATCGAATGGAGTCGAAGAGAGTAGAAAAGATCCAAACAGAGCTAAATAGTGCCGAAGAGGGCCGAATCGAGCGGAATTGAGCCAAATCAAGCCAAACTGAGCCGAATCCAGTGAATCGAGCCTAATGGAGCCGAATGAAGCTGAATCGACACTATTCGATCCAAATGGACACGAATCTAAACGATATGACCCGAATTGGGTCAAAATTCATCATATGGAATTGAATAGATTAGAGTAGGGGAGGTTCGGGTATGGTAGGGTTGGGTAGAATAGAGTAGAGTAGAATAGAATAAAACAGAATAGAAGAGAACAGAACAATACAGAAAGAATACAGAAAAGAGTAGACTAGAGTACAGTAGAGGGGAATAGAGTGAGAATAGAGCCAAATCGAGCCGAATCGCGTCGAAATGGGTCGAATCGTATCCAATCAAATGGATGAGACTAGATTAGAGTTGGGTAGCATAAGGTACGGTAGAATAGAGTAGAATAGAACAGGATAGAAACCATACTATAGAATACATCAGCTAAGAGTAGACTAGAGTACAAACGAGTAGACTAGAGTACAATAGAGTCGAATAGAGTCGAATAGAACTGAATAGTGCCGAACGCAGACAAAAGGAGAGGAATCGCGTTGAATCGATTAGAGTTAGAGTAGGGTAGGTAGAGCAGAATAGAGTAGTGTAGAACGGTGTGGAATGAATAGAATGGAGTGAAATAGAGATGAATAGAGTAGAAAAGAGTCAAATAGAGCAGAATAGGGCCAATAAGGCCGATTCGAGCAGAATCGAAGCGATTCAATCCAAAACGAGCCAAATGGAGCCTAATTGAGCCGAAGAGAGCCAAATCGATCCGAATCACGTTAACTTCGTAAAATCGAATCAAAACGTATAGATTAGAGAAGGGGAGGGGAGGGTAGAATAGACTAGAGTAGAATAGAAGAGATTAGAGCAGAATATAAAGAATGGAATAGATTGGAAAAGAGTAGAGTCGAATAGACTGAATAGAGACGGATAGAGCTGAATGGAGGTGAATACAGCTGAAAAGAGCCGTATAGTGCCGAAAAGTACCTAATTGAGCTGAATCAAGCAGAATCACACCGACTGTAGCTGAATAGAGTCGTAGCCCATCGAATCACATCGAATCACATCACTTTGGGTCAAATCGGGTTGAATCGCGTCAAATTACGTCGAATGTCATCGAATCACGCCGAATCGCTTCGTATCACATCGATTAACTTCGAATTACATCGAATCTCATAGAATCCTGCTGAATCACGTCGAGTCGCATGGAATCTCTTCAAATGTCTTCCAATCCCATTGAATCCCTTCAGATCTCGTCAAATTCCGTCGAATCCCATCAAATCACGTCGAACTGAATTGAATAGATTAAAGTAGGGTAGTTCTGGGTGGGGTGCAGTAGGGTAGGGTAGGGTAGAATAGAACAGAGTACAAGAGAATAGGAGAGAATGGTGTGGAATGGAATAGAATGGAGTTGAAAGGAGTCGAATAGAGACGGATAGAGATGAATAGAGTAGAAAACAGTGGAATAGAGCAGGATAGGGCCGAATAGGACCAAAGAAGGCCTAATGGAGCAGAATCGACACAATCTGAGCCAAATCGAGATGAATGGAGCGAAATCGAGCTGAATGGAGCCGATTCGAACCGAATTGAGCTGATTCAAGCCTAATCACTTCGAATCGCGTGGAAATGTGTCAAATAAAATCGAATCAAACAGCTTAGAGAAGGGGAGGGGAGGGGAGCGGAGGGTAGAATAGAATAGAACAGTACTGAAGAGAAAGAATAGAATATAGTACAGTAGAGTAGAGCAAAGAAAAGTAGAGAAGAGTAGAGTAGAATTGAGTCGAATAGAGACAAATAGTGCAGTATATAGCTGAATAGAGACAATTCGAGCCGAATTGAGCCAAAAGGAAACAAAACAAGATGAATCGTGTCGAATTGCTTCGAACCGCGTCGAATCGAATCCGTTAGAATAGATTAGAGGAGGGTAGGGTAGGGTAGAAAAGAATAGAGTAGAATAGTGTAGAAAGGAATAGAATGGAGCCAAATGGGGTTGACTAGAGACAGAGTAGAAAACAGTCGAATCGAGCTGAGTAGGGCCGAATAAGGCTGCACTGAGTTAAATCGAGTTGAAAGGAGCAGAATCAAGCTGAATGGAGCTGATGGTGCCGAATCGAGCCGATTCAAGCACGATCGCGTCCAATTGCATCGAAATGCTTTGAATCGAATCAAATCGAATAGATTAGAATAGAATAGGGTACGGTACGGTATTTTAGGATGGGGTAGATGAAGGTAGACTATGGTACAGTAGACAAGAAAAGGCTAGAGTAGTAGCTTAGACTAATAAGCTGGACTAGTCAGCTAGACTAGGGGCATAGATCAGTAGCCTAGACAACTAGCCTTGGACAGTACCCTTGCCTTGACAAGTACCCTGAGTTTGTTCCCTAAACTAGTAGCCTTGCCTTAACTAGTAGCCGTATCTAGTAGCCTTACCTTAACTAGTACCCTGGCCTTAACTAGCACCCCTAACTAGTAGCCTTGCCTTAAGTAGTGGTCTTAAATACGACCCTTGTCTCCAACAGTACCCTGAACAAGTACCAGTGCCTTAACAAGTACCCTTAACTATTACCCTGGCATTAACTAGTACCATTAACGAATAAACCTTAGCTTAACTAGTACCCTTAACAAGTACCCTGGCATGAACTAGTAGCCTGAAATAGTACCCTTGTCCTAACTAGTACCCTTAATTACTACCCTTATTGAGTACTCCTAAGTAGTAGTAGGGTACGGTACGGTCGGGTACCGTAGGGTAGGGTAGCATACGGTGGAACAGAGAAAATAGAATAGAACAGCATAGGTCAGGGTAGGTTAGTTTAGTGTAGGGTATGGTAGAGTAGCATGGGATGGAAGAGGGAAAATAGAAAAAGAGAATAGGATACAACAGAATAGAATAGATTAGGATAGGGTACGGTGGGGTAGGGTTCTGTAGAATAGGATAGTGTAGAATGGAATAGAATGGTGTGGAATGGAGTCGAATGGAGTCGAATAGAGATGAATAGAGCAGAAAAGAGTGGAATAGAGCTGAATAGCGTCGAACAGGGCCCCATACGGCCAAATCCAGCCGAATCCAGCCAAAACGAGCCGAATCGAGTCGAATCAACCAGATTCGAGCTGAATGTAGCCGAATGGAGCTGAAACAAGCCAAATAGAGACAAAAAAATGAACCGGGCCAAACTGAGCCAAATCACAACTAATCGCATCCTATTGCATCCAATTTCATTGAATCCCATGAAATCCAACCAAAACCCATCGAATCTCATGGAATCTCACCGAATAACATTGAACTGTGTCAAATAGAGCAGAATGGTATGGAATTGAATGGAATCCAATTAAATTGAATAGATTAGAGTAGTGTAGGTTAGGCTGGGATTCGGTAGGTTAGGGCAGAGTAGAATAGAATAGAGGAGAACACAAAGAGTAGAATGGAGTAGAGTTGAGCAGAGTCGAATAGTCAGAGTCGAGCAGTGCCGACTATAGATGAATAGATCCAATTCAAGCTGAATCGAGTCAAATGGAGAGGAAATGAGACAAATCGTAATGAATCAAATTGATTAAAATCGATAAGAGTAGGGTAGGGTAGAAGAGAATAGAATAGTGCAGAATGCAGTAGAATGGAGTCGAATCGTGTGGAACGGAGTCGAATGGAGCCAAATAGAGACGATTAAAGTAGAAAAGAGCTGAATAGAGCCAAAAAGGGCTGAAGAAGGTTGAATCGAGCCTAACTATGCTGAATTGAGCCGAATCGACCCGATTCAAGTCAAATAGAGCTAAATGGAGCCGATTCAAGCCTAATCACATGGAATCGCGTCGAAATGCATTGAAGTGAATTGAATAGATTAGAGTAGAGGGGGGTAGGGTAGGAGAGGTTTAGAAGAGAAGAGAAGAGAACACAACAGAAAGAATAGAATAGAATTAAGTAGAGTAGAAGAGAGTGAAATAGAGTTGAATAGAGGTGAATAGAGCCGAAAAGAGCCGAACAGAGCTGAATACACCCGAATCGACCAAATTCGAGGTGAATCAAGATGAAACATGTCGAATCGCGTTGAAATGTGTTGAACCGAATCAAATAGATTAGTGTAGGGCGGGTAAGGTTAGGGTAGGGTAGACTACGACAGAACTGAAAGAAAACAGTAGAGTAGAGAAAAGTAGGGTAGAGTAGACTAGAGACAAATAGAGTCGAATACTGCTGAACAGAGCCAAATAGAGCGGAAAAGAGCCGAGTAGAACCGACTTGAATCTAATGGAGGAAAAGGAGCTGAATCGAACCGATACGACCTAAATCAGGTCGGATCTCTTTCAAGTGTGTCACATAGAATTGAACAGATTACAGTAGGGTAAGGTAGGGTAGGGTAGGGTAGAATAGAATGCAGTAGAAAAGAACAGAAGAGAACTGAAAGAATAGAATAGGGTCGAGTAGTGTAGAGTATAGAAGAGTAGAGTAGAATAGAGTTCCATATTAACGAATAGAGCCAGAAAGAGCCAAAAAGAGCCGAAACGATAGAAATCAAGACGAATCGTGCCGAATCCCGCGGAATCGTGCCGTATCGCTTCGAATCCCGTCGGATTGCATTGAATCCCATCGATTCAAGTCAAATCCAATCCAATCGATTAGAATAGACTACTACTCTAAAAAACACATTTTTGTTTAGAGTCGCATAAAGTACAAGACAATAGAATAGAGAATAGAGTATGATGGAGTAGAATGCTGTAGAATGGAGTCGAATGGAGTCGAAAAGAGATAATAGAGTTGAGTAGAGTCTAATAGAGGAGAATAGAGCTGAATAGAGCCTATTAGAGCCGAATAGAACTTACTAGAGCCAAATGGAGCCGATTAGAGCCGAATCGAACAGATTTGAACTGAATGGGGATGAGTGGAGTGGAATGGAGCCGATTTGAGCCGAATCGCATCGAAATGCGTGGAAACGACTCAAGTAGAACAGATTAGAGTAGGGTAGGATAGAATAGAGAAGAATAGAATGGAACACAGTAGAACAGAAGAGAAAGAATACAATAGAATGGGGTAGAAAAAAGTAGAGGAGAGTAGAGCAAACAGAGTCGAATAGAGTCAAATCGAGCCGAATGGAGACGAAACAAGACAAATCACGTCGAATCCCATCGAATCAATTACAGGAAATTAGAGTACAGTAGAGTAGAATAGTGTAGAATGGAGTAGAATGGGGTGCGATGAAATCGAATGGAGTCGAAGAGAGTAGAAAAGATCCAAACAGAGCTAAATAGTGCCGAAGAGGGCCGAATCGAGCGGAATTGAGCCAAATCAAGCCAAACTGAGCCGAATCCAGTGAATCGAGCCTAATGGAGCCGAATGAAGCTGAATCGACACTATTCGATCCAAATGGACACGAATCTAAAGGATATGACCCGAATTGGGTCAAAATTCATCATATGGAATTGAATAGATTAGAGTAGGGGAGGTTCGGGTATGGTAGGGTTGGGTAGAATAGAGTAGAGTAGAATAGAATAAAACAGAATAGAAGAGAACAGAACAATACAGAAAGAATACAGAAAAGAGTAGACTAGAGTACAGTAGAGGGGAATAGAGTGAGAATAGAGCCAAATCGAGCCGAATCGCGTCGAAATGGGTCGAATCGTATCCAATCAAATGGATGAGACTAGATTAGAGTTGGGTAGCATAAGGTACGGTAGAATAGAGTAGAATAGAACAGGATAGAAACCATACTATAGAATACATCAGCTAAGAGTAGACTAGAGTACAATAGAGTCGAATAGAGTCGAATAGAACTGAATAGTGCCGAATGCAGACAAAAGGAGAGGAATCGCGTTGAATCGATTAGAGTTAGAGTAGGGTAGGTAGAGCAGAATAGAGTAGTGTAGAACGGTGTGGAATGAATAGAATGGAGTGAAATAGAGATGAATAGAGTAGAAAAGAGTCAAATAGAGCAGAATAGGGCCAATAAGGCCGATTCGAGCAGAATCGAAGCGATTCAATCCAAAACGAGCCAAATGGAGCCTAATTGAGCCGAAGAGAGCCAAATCGATCCGAATCACGTTAACTTCGTAAAATCGAATCAAAACGTATAGATTAGAGAAGGGGAGGGGAGGGTAGAATAGACTAGAGTAGAATAGAAGAGATTAGAGCAGAATATAAAGAATGGAATAGATTGGAAAAGAGTAGAGTCGAATAGACTGAATAGAGACGGATAGAGCTGAATGGAGGTGAATACAGCTGAAAAGAGCCGTATAGTGCCGAAAAGTACCTAATTGAGCTGAATCAAGCAGAATCACACCGACTGTAGCTGAATAGAGTCGTAGCCAATCGAATCACATCGAATCACATCACTTTGGGTCAAATCGGGTTGAATTGCGTCAAATTACGTCGAATGTCATCGAATCACGCCGAATCGCTTCGTATCACATCGATTAACTTCGAATTACATCGAATCTCATAGAATCCTGCTGAATCACGTCGAGTCGCATGGAATCTCTTCAAATGTCTTCCAATCCCATTGAATCCCTTCAGATCTCGTCAAATTCCGTCGAATCCCATCAAATCACGTCGAACTGAATTGAATAGATTAAAGTAGGGTAGTTCTGGGTGGGGTGCAGTAGGGTAGGGTAGGGTAGAATAGAACAGAGTACAAGAGAATAGGAGAGAATGGTGTGGAATGGAATAGAATGGAGTTGAAAGGAGTCGAATAGAGACGGATAGAGATGAATAGAGTAGAAAACAGTGGAATAGAGCAGGATAGGGCCGAATAGGACCAAAGAAGGCCTAATGGAGCAGAATCGACACAATCTGAGCCAAATCGAGATGAATGGAGCGAAATCGAGCTGAATGGAGCCGATTCGAACCGAATTGAGCTGATTCAAGCCTAATCACTTCGAATCGCGTGGAAATGTGTCAAATAAAATCGAATCAAACAGCTTAGAGAAGGGGAGGGGAGGGGAGCGGAGGGTAGAATAGAATAGAACAGTACTGAAGAGAAAGAATAGAATATAGTACAGTAGAGTAGAGCAAAGAAAAGTAGAGAAGAGTAGAGTAGAATTGAGTCGAATAGAGACAAATAGTGCAGTATATAGCTGAATAGAGACAATTCGAGCCGAATTGAGCCAAATGGAAACAAAACAAGATGAATCGTGTCGAATTGCTTCGAACCGCGTCGAATCGAATCCGTTAGAATAGATTAGAGGAGGGTAGGGTAGGGTAGGGTAGAAAAGAATAGAGTAGAATAGTGTAGAAAGGAATAGAATGGAGCCAAATGGGGTTGACTAGAGACAGAGTAGAAAACAGTCGAATCGAGCTGAGTAGGGCCGAATAAGGCTGCACTGAGTTAAATCGAGTTGAAACGAGCAGAATCAAGCTGAATGGAGCTGATGGTGCCGAATCGAGCCGATTCAAGCACGATCGCGTCCAATTGCATCGAAATGCTTTGAATCGAATCAAATCGAATAGATTAGAATAGAATAGGGTACGGTACGGTATTTTAGGATGGGGTAGATGAAGGTAGACTATGGTACAGTAGACAAGAAAAGGCTAGAGTAGTAGCTTAGACTAATAAGCTGGACTAGTCAGCTAGACTAGGGGCATAGATCAGTAGCCTAGACAACTAGCCTTGGACAGTACCCTTGCCTTGACAAGTACCCTGAGTTTGTTCCCTAAACTAGTACCCTTGCCTTAACTAGTAGCCTTATCTAGTAGCCTTACCTTAACTAGTACCCTGGCCTTAACTAGCACCCCTAACTAGTAGCCTTGCCTTAAGTAGTGGTCTTAAAAACGACCCTTGTCTCAAACAGTACCCTCAACAAGTACCAGTGCCTTAACAAGTACCCTTAACTATTACCCTGGCATTAACTAGTACCATTAACGAATAAACCTTAGCTTAACTAGTACCCTTAACAAGTACCCTGGCATGAACTAGTAGCCTGAAATAGTACCCTTGCCCTAACTAGTACCCTTAATTACTACCCTTATTGAGTACTCCTAAGTAGTAGTAGGGTACGGTACGGTCGGGTACCGTAGGGTAGGGTAGCATACGGTGGAACAGAGAAAATAGAATAGAACAGCATAGGTCAGGGTAGGTTAGTTTAGTGTAGGGTATGGTAGAGTAGCATGGGATGGAAGAGGGAAAATAGAAAAAGAGAATAGGATACAACAGAATAGAATAGATTAGGATAGGGTACGGTGGGGTAGGGTTCTGTAGAATAGGATAGTGTAGAATGGAATAGAATGGTGTGGAATGGAGTCGAATGGAGTCGAATAGAGATGAATAGAGCAGAAAAGAGTGGAATAGAGCTGAATAGCGCCGAACAGGGCCCCATACGGCCAAATCCAGCCGAATCCAGCCAAAACGAGCCGAATCGAGTCGAATCAACCAGATTCGAGCTGAATGTAGCCGAATGGAGCTGAAACAAGCCAAATAGAGACAAAAAAATGAACCGGGCCAAACTGAGCCAAATCACAACTAATCGCATCCTATTGCATCCAATTTCATTGAATCCCATGAAATCCAACCAAAACCCATCGAATCTCATGGAATCTCACCGAATAACATTGAACTGTGTCAAATAGAGCAGAATGGTATGGAATTGAATGGAATCCAATTAAATTGAATAGATTAGAGTAGTGTAGGTTAGGCTGGGATTCGGTAGGTTAGGGCAGAGTAGAATAGAATAGAGGAGAACACAAAGAGTAGAATGGAGTAGAGTTGAGCAGAGTCGAATAGTCAGAGTCGAGCAGTGCCGACTATAGATGAATAGATCCAATTCAAGCTGAATCGAGTCAAATGGAGAGGAAATGAGACAAATCGTAATGAATCAAATTGATTAAAATCGATAAGAGTAGGGTAGGGTAGAAGAGAATAGAATAGTGCAGAATGCAGTAGAATGGAGTCGAATCGTGTGGAACGGAGTCGAATGGAGCCAAATAGAGACGATTAAAGTAGAAAAGAGCTGAATAGAGCCAAAAAGGGCTGAAGAAGGTTGAATCGAGCCTAACTATGCTGAATTGAGCCGAATCGACCCGATTCAAGTCAAATAGAGCTAAATGGAGCCGATTCAAGCCTAATCACATGGAATCGCGTCGAAATGCATTGAAGTGAATTGAATAGATTAGAGTAGAGGGGGGTAGGGTAGGAGAGGTTTAGAAGAGAAGAGAAGAGAACACAACAGAAAGAATAGAATAGAATTAAGTAGAGTAGAAGAGAGTGAAATAGAGTTGAATAGAGGTGAATAGAGCCGAAAAGAGCCGAACAGAGCTGAATACACCCGAATCGACCAAATTCGAGGTGAATCAAGATGAAACATGTCGAATCGCGTTGAAATGTGTTGAACCGAATCAAATAGATTAGTGTAGGGCGGGTAAGGTTAGGGTAGGGTAGACTACGACAGAACTGAAAGAAAACAGTAGAGTAGAGAAAAGTAGGGTAGAGTAGACTAGAGACAAATAGAGTCGAATACTGCTGAACAGAGCCAAATAGAGCGGAAAAGAGCCGAGTAGAACCGACTTGAATCTAATGGAGGAAAAGGAGCTGAATCGAACCGATACGACCTAAATCAGGTCGGATCTCTTTCAAGTGTGTCACATAGAATTGAACAGATTACAGTAGGGTAAGGTAGGGTAGGGTAGGGTAGAATAGAATGCAGTAGAAAAGAACAGAAGAGAACTGAAAGAATAGAATAGGGTCGAGTAGTGTAGAGTATAGAAGAGTAGAGTAGAATAGAGTTCCATATTAACGAATAGAGCCAGAAAGAGCCAAAAAGAGCCGAAACGATAGAAATCAAGACGAATCGTGCCGAATCCCGCGGAATCGTGCCGTATCGCTTCGAATCCCGTCGGATTGCATTGAATCCCATCGATTCAAGTCAAATCCAATCCAATCGATTAGAATAGACTACTACTCTAAAAAACACATTTTTGTTTAGAGTCGCATAAAGTACAAGACAATAGAATAGAGAATAGAGTATGATGGAGTAGAATGCTGTAGAATGGAGTCGAATGGAGTCGAAAAGAGATAATAGAGTTGAGTAGAGTCTAATAGAGGAGAATAGAGCTGAATAGAGCCTATTAGAGCCGAATAGAACTTACTAGAGCCAAATGGAGCCGATTAGAGCCGAATCGAACAGATTTGAACTGAATGGGGATGAGTGGAGTGGAATGGAGCCGATTTGAGCCGAATCGCATCGAAATGCGTGGAAACGACTCAAGTAGAACAGATTAGAGTAGGGTAGGATAGAATAGAGAAGAATAGAATGGAACACAGTAGAACAGAAGAGAAAGAATACAATAGAATGGGGTAGAAAAAAGTAGAGGAGAGTAGAGCAAACAGAGTCGAATAGAGTCAAATCGAGCCGAATGGAGACGAAACAAGACAAATCACGTCGAATCCCATTGAATCAATTACAGGAAATTAGAGTACAGTAGAGTAGAATAGTGTAGAATGGAGTAGAATGGGGTGCGATGAAATCGAATGGAGTCGAAGAGAGTAGAAAAGATCCAAACAGAGCTAAATAGTGCCGAAGAGGGCCGAATCGAGCGGAATTGAGCCAAATCAAGCCAAACTGAGCCGAATCCAGTGAATCGAGCCTAATGGAGCCGAATGAAGCTGAATCGACACTATTCGATCCAAATGGACACGAATCTAAACGATATGACCCGAATTGGGTCAAAATTCATCATATGGAATTGAATAGATTAGAGTAGGGGAGGTTCGGGTATGGTAGGGTTGGGTAGAATAGAGTAGAGTAGAATAGAATAAAACAGAATAGAAGAGAACAGAACAATACAGAAAGAATACAGAAAAGAGTAGACTAGAGTACAGTAGAGGGGAATAGAGTGAGAATAGAGCCAAATCGAGCCGAATCGCGTCGAAATGGGTCGAATCGTATCCAATCAAATGGATGAGAATAGATTAGAGTTGGGTAGCATAAGGTACGGTAGAATAGAGTAGAATAGAACAGGATAGAAACCATACTATAGAATACATCAGCTAAGAGTAGACTAGAGTACAATAGAGTCGAATAGAGTCGAATAGAACTGAATAGTGCCGAATGCAGACAAAAGGAGAGGAATCGCGTTGAATCGATTAGAGTTAGAGTAGGGTAGGTAGAGCAGAATAGAGTAGTGTAGAACGGTGTGGAATGAATAGAATGGAGTGAAATAGAGATGAATAGAGTAGAAAAGAGTCAAATAGAGCAGAATAGGGCCAATAAGGCCGATTCGAGCAGAATCGAAGCGATTCAATCCAAAACGAGCCAAATGGAGCCTAATTGAGCCGAAGAGAGCCAAATCGATCCGAATCACGTTAACTTCGTAAAATCGAATCAAAACGTATAGATTAGAGAAGGGGAGGGGAGGGTAGAATAGACTAGAGTAGAATAGAAGAGATTAGAGCAGAATATAAAGAATGGAATAGATTGGAAAAGAGTAGAGTCGAATAGACTGAATAGAGACGGATAGAGCTGAATGGAGGTGAATACAGCTGAAAAGAGCCGTATAGTGCCGAAAAGTACCTAATTGAGCTGAATCAAGCAGAATCACACCGACTGTAGCTGAATAGAGTCGTAGCCAATCGAATCACATCGAATCACATCACTTTGGGTCAAATCGGGTTGAATTGCGTCAAATTACGTCGAATGTCATCGAATCACGCCGAATCGCTTCGTATCACATCGATTAACTTCGAATTACATCGAATCTCATAGAATCCTGCTGAATCACGTCGAGTCGCATGGAATCTCTTCAAATGTCTTCCAATCCCATTGAATCCCTTCAGATCTCGTCAAATTCCGTCGAATCCCATCAAATCACGTCGAACTGAATTGAATAGATTAAAGTAGGGTAGCTCTGGGTGGGGTGCAGTAGGGTAGGGTAGGGTAGAATAGAACAGAGTACAAGAGAATAGGAGAGAATGGTGTGGAATGGAATAGAATGGAGTTGAAAGGAGTCGAATAGAGACGGATAGAGATGAATAGAGTAGAAAACAGTGGAATAGAGCAGGATAGGGCCGAATAGGACCAAAGAAGGCCTAATGGAGCAGAATCGACACAATCTGAGCCAAATCGAGATGAATGGAGCGAAATCGAGCTGAATGGAGCCGATTCGAACCGAATTGAGCTGATTCAAGCCTAATCACTTCGAATCGCGTGGAAATGTGTCAAATAAAATCGAATCAAACAGCTTAGAGAAGGGGAGGGGAGGGGAGCGGAGGGTAGAATAGAATAGAACAGTACTGAAGAGAAAGAATAGAATATAGTACAGTAGAGTAGAGCAAAGAAAAGTAGAGAAGAGTAGAGTAGAATTGAGTCGAATAGAGACAAATAGTGCAGTATATAGCTGAATAGAGACAATTCGAGCCGAATTGAGCCAAATGGAAACAAAACAAGATGAATCGTGTCGAATTGCTTCGAACCGCGTCGAATCGAATCCGTTAGAATAGATTAGAGGAGGGTAGGGTAGGGTAGGGTAGAAAAGAATAGAGTAGAATAGTGTAGAAAGGAATAGAATGGAGCCAAATGGGGTTGACTAGAGACAGAGTAGAAAACAGTCGAATCGAGCTGAGTAGGGCCGAATAAGGCTGCACTGAGTTAAATCGAGTTGAAACGAGCAGAATCAAGCTGAATGGAGCTGATGGTGCCGAATCGAGCCGATTCAAGCACGATCGCGTCCAATTGCATCGAAATGCTTTGAATCGAATCAAATCGAATAGATTAGAATAGAATAGGGTACGGTACGGTATTTTAGGATGGGGTAGATGAAGGTAGACTATGGTACAGTAGACAAGAAAAGGCTAGAGTAGTAGCTTAGACTAATAAGCTGGACTAGTCAGCTAGACTAGGGGCATAGATCAGTAGCCTAGACAACTAGCCTTGGACAGTACCCTTGCCTTGACAAGTACCCTGAGTTTGTTCCCTAAACTAGTACCCTTGCCTTAACTAGTAGCCTTATCTAGTAGCCTTACCTTAACTAGTACCCTGGCCTTAACTAGCACCCCTAACTAGTAGCCTTGCCTTAAGTAGTGGTCTTAAATACGACCCTTGTCTCAAACAGTACCCTCAACAAGTACCAGTGCCTTAACAAGTACCCTTAACTATTACCCTGGCATTAACTAGTACCATTAACGAATAAACCTTAGCTTAACTAGTACCCTTAACAAGTACCCTGGCATGAACTAGTAGCCTGAAATAGTACCCTTGCCCTAACTAGTACCCTTAATTACTACCCTTATTGAGTACTCCTAAGTAGTAGTAGGGTACGGTACGGTCGGGTACCGTAGGGTAGGGTAGCATACGGTGGAACAGAGAAAATAGAATAGAACAGCATAGGTCAGGGTAGGTTAGTTTAGTGTAGGGTATGGTAGAGTAGCATGGGATGGAAGAGGGAAAATAGAAAAAGAGAATAGGATACAACAGAATAGAATAGATTAGGATAGGGTACGGTGGGGTAGGGTTCTGTAGAATAGGATAGTGTAGAATGGAATAGAATGGTGTGGAATGGAGTCGAATGGAGTCGAATAGAGATGAATAGAGCAGAAAAGAGTGGAATAGAGCTGAATAGCGCCGAACAGGGCCCCATACGGCCAAATCCAGCCGAATCCAGCCAAATCCAGCCGAATCGAGTCGAATCAACCAGATTCGAGCTGAATGTAGCCGAATGGAGCTGAAACAAGCCAAATAGAGACAAAAAAATGAACCGGGCCAAACTGAGCCAAATCACAACTAATCGCATCCTATTGCATCCAATTTCATTGAATCCCATGAAATCCAACCAAAACCCATCGAATCTCATGGAATCTCACCGAATAACATTGAACTGTGTCAAATAGAGCAGAATGGTATGGAATTGAATGGAATCCAATTAAATTGAATAGATTAGAGTAGTGTAGGTTAGGCTGGGATTCGGTAGGTTAGGGCAGAGTAGAATAGAATAGAGGAGAACACAAAGAGTAGAATGGAGTAGAGTTGAGCAGAGTCGAATAGTCAGAGTCGAGCAGTGCCAACTATAGATGAATAGATCCAATTCAAGCTGAATCGAGTCAAATGGAGAGGAAATGAGACAAATCGTAATGAATCAAATTGATTAAAATCGATAAGAGTAGGGTAGGGTAGAAGAGAATAGAATAGTGCAGAATGCAGTAGAATGGAGTCGAATCGTGTGGAACGGAGTCGAATGGAGCCAAATAGAGACGATTAAAGTAGAAAAGAGCTGAATAGAGCCAAAAAGGGCTGAAGAAGGTTGAATCGAGCCTAACTATGCTGAATTGAGCCGAATCGACCCGATTCAAGTCAAATAGAGCTAAATGGAGCCGATTCAAGCCTAATCACATGGAATCGCGTCGAAATGCATTGAAGTGAATTGAACAGATTAGAGTAGAGGGGGGTAGGGTAGGAGAGGTTTAGAAGAGAAGAGAAGAGAACACAACAGAAAGAATAGAATAGAATTAAGTAGAGTAGAAGAGAGTGAAATAGAGTTGAATAGAGGTGAATAGAGCCGAAAAGAGCCGAACAGAGCTGAATACACCCGAATCGACCAAATTCGAGGTGAATCAAGATGAAACATGTCGAATCGCGTTGAAATGTGTTGAATCGAATCAAATAGATTAGTGTAGGGCGGGTAAGGTTAGGGTAGGGTAGACTACGACAGAACTGAAAGAAAACAGTAGAGTAGAGAAAAGTAGGGTAGAGTAGACTAGAGACAAATAGAGTCGAATACTGCTGAACAGAGCCAAATAGAGCGGAAAAGAGCCGAGTAGAACCGACTTGAATCTAATGGAGGAAAAGGAGCTGAATCGAACCGATACGACCTAAATCAGGTCGAATCTCTTTCAAGTGTGTCACATAGAATCGAACAGATTACGGTAGGGTAAGGTAGGGTAGGGTAGGGTAGAATAGAATGCAGTAGAAAAGAACAGAAGAGAACTGAAAGAATAGAATAGTGTCGATTAGTGTAGAGTATAGAAGAGTAGAGTAGAATAGAGTTCCATATTAACGAATAGAGCCAGAAAGAGCCAAAAAGAGCCGAAACGATAGAAATCAAGACGAATCGTGCCGAATCCCGCGGAATCGTGCCGTATCGCTTCGAATCCCGTCGGATTGCATTGAATCCCATCGATTCAAGTCAAATCCAATCCAATCGATTAGAATAGACTACTACTCTAAAAAACACATTTTTGTTTAGAGTCGCATAAAGTACAAGACAATAGAATAGAGAATAGAGTATGATGGAGTAGAATGCTGTAGAATGGAGTCGAATGGAGTCGAAAAGAGATAATAGAGTTGAGTAGAGTCTAATAGAGGAGAATAGAGCTGAATAGAGCCTATTAGAGCCGAATAGAACTTACTAGAGCCAAATGGAGCCGATTAGAGCCGAATCGAACAGATTTGAACTGAATGGGGATGAGTGGAGTGGAATGGAGCCGATTTGAGCCGAATCGCATCGAAATGCGTGGAAACGACTCAAGTAGAACAGATTAGAGTAGGGTAGGATAGAATAGAGAAGAATAGAATGGAACACAGTAGAACAGAAGAGAAAGAATACAATAGAATGGGGTAGAAAAAAGTAGAGGAGAGTAGAGCAAACAGAGTCGAATAGAGTCAAATCGAGCCGAATGGAGACGAAACAAGACAAATCACGTCGAATCCCATCGAATCAATTACAGGAAATTAGAGTACAGTAGAGTAGAATAGTGTAGAATGGAGTAGAATGGGGTGCGATGAAATCGAATGGAGTCGAAGAGAGTAGAAAAGATCCAAACAGAGCTAAATAGTGCCGAAGAGGGCCGAATCGAGCGGAATTGAGCCAAATCAAGCCAAACTGAGCCGAATCCAGTGAATCGAGCCTAATGGAGCCGAATGAAGCTGAATCGACACTATTCGATCCAAATGGACACGAATCTAAAGGATATGACCCGAATTGGGTCAAAATTCATCATATGGAATTGAATAGATTAGAGTAGGGGAGGTTCGGGTATGGTAGGGTTGGGTAGAATAGAGTAGAGTAGAATAGAATAAAACAGAATAGAAGAGAACAGAACAATACAGAAAGAATACAGAAAAGAGTAGACTAGAGTACAGTAGAGGGGAATAGAGTGAGAATAGAGCCAAATCGAGCCGAATCGCGTCGAAATGGGTCGAATCGTATCCAATCAAATGGATGAGAATAGATTAGAGTTGGGTAGCATAAGGTACGGTAGAATAGAGTAGAATAGAACAGGATAGAAACCATACTATAGAATACATCAGCTAAGAGTAGACTAGAGTACAAACGAGTAGACTAGAGTACAATAGAGTCGAATAGAGTCGAATAGAACTGAATAGTGCCGAATGCAGACAAAAGGAGAGGAATCGCGTTGAATCGATTAGAGTTAGAGTAGGGTAGGTAGAGCAGAATAGAGTAGTGTAGAACGGTGTGGAATGAATAGAATGGAGTGAAATAGAGATGAATAGAGTAGAAAAGAGTCAAATAGAGCAGAATAGGGCCAATAAGGCCGATTCGAGCAGAATCGAAGCGATTCAATCCAAAACGAGCCAAATGGAGCCTAATTGAGCCGAAGAGAGCCAAATCGATCCGAATCACGTTAACTTCGTAAAATCGAATCAAAACGTATAGATTAGAGAAGGGGAGGGGAGGGTAGAATAGACTAGAGTAGAATAGAAGAGATTAGAGCAGAATATAAAGAATGGAATAGATTGGAAAAGAGTAGAGTCGAATAGACTGAATAGAGACGGATAGAGCTGAATGGAGGTGAATACAGCTGAAAAGAGCCGTATAGTGCCGAAAAGTACCTAATTGAGCTGAATCAAGCAGAATCACACCGACTGTAGCTGAATAGAGTCGTAGCCCATCGAATCACATCGAATCACATCACTTTGGGTCAAATCGGGTTGAATCGCGTCAAATTACGTCGAATGTCATCGAATCACGCCGAATCGCTTCGTATCACATCGATTAACTTCGAATTACATCGAATCTCATAGAATCCTGCTGAATCACGTCGAGTCGCATGGAATCTCTTCAAATGTCTTCCAATCCCATTGAATCCCTTCAGATCTCGTCAAATTCCGTCGAATCCCATCAAATCACGTCGAACTGAATTGAATAGATTAAAGTAGGGTAGTTCTGGGTGGGGTGCAGTAGGGTAGGGTAGGGTAGAATAGAACAGAGTACAAGAGAATAGGAGAGAATGGTGTGGAATGGAATAGAATGGAGTTGAAAGGAGTCGAATAGAGACGGATAGAGATGAATAGAGTAGAAAACAGTGGAATAGAGCAGGATAGGGCCGAATAGGACCAAAGAAGGCCTAATGGAGCAGAATCGACACAATCTGAGCCAAATCGAGATGAATGGAGCGAAATCGAGCTGAATGGAGCCGATTCGAACCGAATTGAGCTGATTCAAGCCTAATCACTTCGAATCGCGTGGAAATGTGTCAAATAAAATCGAATCAAACAGCTTAGAGAAGGGGAGGGGAGGGGAGCGGAGGGTAGAATAGAATAGAACAGTACTGAAGAGAAAGAATAGAATATAGTACAGTAGAGTAGAGCAAAGAAAAGTAGAGAAGAGTAGAGTAGAATTGAGTCGAATAGAGACAAATAGTGCAGTATATAGCTGAATAGAGACAATTCGAGCCGAATTGAGCCAAATGGAAACAAAACAAGATGAATCGTGTCGAATTGCTTCGAACCGCGTCGAATCGAATCCGTTAGAATAGATTAGAGGAGGGTAGGGTAGGGTAGAAAAGAATAGAGTAGAATAGTGTAGAAAGGAATAGAATGGAGCCAAATGGGGTTGACTAGAGACAGAGTAGAAAACAGTCGAATCGAGCTGAGTAGGGCCGAATAAGGCTGCACTGAGTTAAATCGAGTTGAAAGGAGCAGAATCAAGCTGAATGGAGCTGATGGTGCCGAATCGAGCCGATTCAAGCACGATCGCGTCCAATTGCATCGAAATGCTTTGAATCGAATCAAATCGAATAGATTAGAATAGAATAGGGTACGGTACGGTATTTTAGGATGGGGTAGATGAAGGTAGACTATGGTACAGTAGACAAGAAAAGGCTAGAGTAGTAGCTTAGACTAATAAGCTGGACTAGTCAGCTAGACTAGGGGCATAGATCAGTAGCCTAGACAACTAGCCTTGGACAGTACCCTTGCCTTGACAAGTACCCTGAGTTTGTTCCCTAAACTAGTAGCCTTGCCTTAACTAGTAGCCGTATCTAGTAGCCTTACCTTAACTAGTACCCTGGCCTTAACTAGCACCCCTAACTAGTAGCCTTGCCTTAAGTAGTGGTCTTAAATACGACCCTTGTCTCCAACAGTACCCTCAACAAGTACCAGTGCCTTAACAAGTACCCTTAACTATTACCCTGGCATTAACTAGTACCATTAACGAATAAACCTTAGCTTAACTAGTACCCTTAACAAGTACCCTGGCATGAACTAGTAGCCTGAAATAGTACCCTTGCCCTAACTAGTACCCTTAATTACTACCCTTATTGAGTACTCCTAAGTAGTAGTAGGGTACGGTATGGTCGGGTACCGTAGGGTAGGGTAGCATACGGTGGAACAGAGAAAATAGAATAGAACAGCATAGGTCAGGGTAGGTTAGTTTAGTGTAGGGTATGGTAGAGTAGCATGGGATGGAATAGGGAAAATAGAAAAAGAGAATAGGATACAACAGAATAGAATAGATTAGGATAGGGTACGGTGGGGTAGGGTTCTGTAGAATAGGATAGTGTAGAATGGAATAGAATGGTGTGGAATGGAGTCGAATGGAGTCGAATAGAGATGAATAGAGCAGAAAAGAGTGGAATAGAGCTGAATAGCGCCGAACAGGGCCCCATACGGCCAAATCCAGCCGAATCCAGCCAAATCGAGCCGAATCGAGTCGAATCAACCAGATTCGAGCTGAATGTAGCCGAATGGAGCTGAAACAAGCCAAATAGAGACAAAAAAATGAACCGGGCCAAACTGAGCCAAATCACAACTAATCGTATCCTATTGCATCCAATTTCATTGAATCCCATGAAATCCAACCAAAACCCATCGAATCTCGTGGAATCTCACCGAATAACATTGAACTGTGTCAAATAGAGCAGAATGGTATGGAATTGAATGGAATCCAATTAAATTGAATAGATTAGAGTAGTGTAGGTTAGGCTGGGATTCGGTAGGTTAGGGCAGAGTAGAATAGAATAGAGGAGAACACAAAGAGTAGAATGGAGTAGAGTTGAGCAGAGTCGAATAGTCAGAGTCGAGCAGTGCCGACTATGGATGAATAGACCCAATTCAAGCTGAATCGAGTCAGATGGAGAGGAAATGAGACAAATCGTAATGAATCAAATTGATTAAAATCGATAAGAGTAGGGTAGGGTAGAAGAGAATAGAATAGTGCAGAATGCAGTAGAATGGAGTCGAATCGTGTGGAACGGAGTCGAATGGAGCCAAATAGAGACGATTAAAGTAGAAAAGAGCTGAATAGAGCCAAAAAGGGCTGAAGAAGGTTGAATCGAGCCTAACTATGCTGAATTGAGCCGAATCGACCCGATTCAAGTCAAATAGAGCTAAATGGAGCCGATTCAAGCCTAATCACATGGAATCGCGTCGAAATGCATTGAAGTGAATTGAATAGATTAGAGTAGAGGGGGGTAGGGTAGGAGAGGTTTAGAAGAGAAGAGAAGAGAACACAACAGAAAGAATAGAATAGAATTAAGTAGAGTAGAAGAGAGTGAAATAGAGTTGAATAGAGGTGAATAGAGCCGAAAAGAGCCGAACAGAGCTGAATACACCCGAATCGACCAAATTCGAGGTGAATCAAGATGAAACATGTCGAATCGCGTTGAAATGTGTTGAACCGAATCAAATAGATTAGTGTAGGGCGGGTAAGGTTAGGGTAGGGTAGACTACGACAGAACTGAAAGAAAACAGTAGAGTAGAGAAAAGTAGGGTAGAGTAGACTAGAGACAAATAGAGTCGAATACTGCTGAACAGAGCCAAATAGAGCGGAAAAGAGCCGAGTAGAACCGACTTGAATCTAATGGAGGAAAAGGAGCTGAATCGAACCGATACGACCTAAATCAGGTCGGATCTCTTTCAAGTGTGTCACATAGAATCGAACAGATTACAGTAGGGTAAGGTAGGGTAGGGTAGGGTAGAATAGAATGCAGTAGAAAAGAACAGAAGAGAACTGAAAGAATAGAATAGGGTCGAGTAGTGTAGAGTATAGAAGAGTAGAGTAGAATAGAGTTCCATATTAACGAATAGAGCCAGAAAGAGCCAAAAAGAGCCGAAACGATAGAAATCAAGACGAATCGTGCCGAATCCCGCGGAATCGTGCCGTATCGCTTCGAATCCCGTCGGATTGCATTGAATCCCATCGATTCAAGTCAAATCCAATCCAATCGATTAGAATAGACTACTACTCTAAAAAACACATTTTTGTTTAGAGTCGCATAAAGTACAAGACAATAGAATAGAGAATAGAGTATGATGGAGTAGAATGCTGTAGAATGGAGTCGAATGGAGTCGAAAAGAGATAATAGAGTTGAGTAGAGTCTAATAGAGGAGAATAGAGCTGAATAGAGCCTATTAGAGCCGAATAGATCTTACTAGAGCCAAATGGAGCCGATTAGAGCCGAATCGAACAGATTTGAACTGAATGGGGATGAGTGGAGTGGAATGGAGCCGATTTGAGCCGAATCGCATCGAAATGCGTGGAAACGACTCAAGTAGAACAGATTAGAGTAGGGTAGGATAGAATAGAGAAGAATAGAATGGAACACAGTAGAACAGAAGAGAAAGAATACAATAGAATGGGGTAGAAAAAAGTAGAGGAGAGTAGAGCAAACAGAGTCGAATAGAGTCAAATCGAGCCGAATGGAGACGAAACAAGACAAATCACGTCGAATCCCATCGAATCAATTACAGGAAATTAGAGTACAGTAGAGTAGAATAGTGTAGAATGGAGTAGAATGGGGTGCGATGAAATCGAATGGAGTCGAAGAGAGTAGAAAAGATCCAAACAGAGCTAAATAGTGCCGAAGAGGGCCGAATCGAGCGGAATTGAGCCAAATCAAGCCAAACTGAGCCGAATCCAGTGAATCGAGCCTAATGGAGCCGAATGAAGCTGAATCGACACTATTCGATCCAAATGGACACGAATCTAAAGGATATGACCCGAATTGGGTCAAAATTCATCATATGGAATTGAATAGATTAGAGTAGGGGAGGTTCGGGTATGGTAGGGTTGGGTAGAATAGAGTAGAGTAGAATAGAATAAAACAGAATAGAAGAGAACAGAACAATACAGAAAGAATACAGAAAAGAGTAGACTAGAGTACAGTAGAGGGGAATAGAGTGAGAATAGAGCCAAATCGAGCCGAATCGCGTCGAAATGGGTCGAATCGTATCCAATCAAATGGATGAGACTAGATTAGAGTTGGGTAGCATAAGGTACGGTAGAATAGAGTAGAATAGAACAGGATAGAAACCATACTATAGAATACATCAGCTAAGAGTAGACTAGAGTACAAACGAGTAGACTAGAGTACAATAGAGTCGAATAGAGTCGAATAGAACTGAATAGTGCCGAATGCAGACAAAAGGAGAGGAATCGCGTTGAATCGATTAGAGTTAGAGTAGGGTAGGTAGAGCAGAATAGAGTAGTGTAGAACGGTGTGGAATGAATAGAATGGAGTGAAATAGAGATGAATAGAGTAGAAAAGAGTCAAATAGAGCAGAATAGGGCCAATAAGGCCGATTCGAGCAGAATCGAAGCGATTCAATCCAAAACGAGCCAAATGGAGCCTAATTGAGCCGAAGAGAGCCAAATCGATCCGAATCACGTTAACTTCGTAAAATCGAATCAAAACGTATAGATTAGAGAAGGGGAGGGGAGGGTAGAATAGACTAGAGTAGAATAGAAGAGATTAGAGCAGAATATAAAGAATGGAATAGATTGGAAAAGAGTAGAGTCGAATAGACTGAATAGAGACGGATAGAGCTGAATGGAGGTGAATACAGCTGAAAAGAGCCGTATAGTGCCGAAAAGTACCTAATTGAGCTGAATCAAGCAGAATCACACCGACTGTAGCTGAATAGAGTCGTAGCCCATCGAATCACATCGAATCACATCACTTTGGGTCAAATCGGGTTGAATCGCGTCAAATTACGTCGAATGTCATCGAATCACGCCGAATCGCTTCGTATCACATCGATTAACTTCGAATTACATCGAATCTCATAGAATCCTGCTGAATCACGTCGAGTCGCATGGAATCTCTTCAAATGTCTTCCAATCCCATTGAATCCCTTCAGATCTCGTCAAATTCCGTCGAATCCCATCAAATCACGTCGAACTGAATTGAATAGATTAAAGTAGGGTAGTTCTGGGTGGGGTGCAGTAGGGTAGGGTAGGGTAGAATAGAACAGAGTACAAGAGAATAGGAGAGAATGGTGTGGAATGGAATAGAATGGAGTTGAAAGGAGTCGAATAGAGACGGATAGAGATGAATAGAGTAGAAAACAGTGGAATAGAGCAGGATAGGGCCGAATAGGACCAAAGAAGGCCTAATGGAGCAGAATCGACACAATCTGAGCCAAATCGAGATGAATGGAGCGAAATCGAGCTGAATGGAGCCGATTCGAACCGAATTGAGCTGATTCAAGCCTAATCACTTCGAATCGCGTGGAAATGTGTCAAATAAAATCGAATCAAACAGCTTAGAGAAGGGGAGGGGAGGGGAGCGGAGGGTAGAATAGAATAGAACAGTACTGAAGAGAAAGAATAGAATATAGTACAGTAGAGTAGAGCAAAGAAAAGTAGAGAAGAGTAGAGTAGAATTGAGTCGAATAGAGACAAATAGTGCAGTATATAGCTGAATAGAGACAATTCGAGCCGAATTGAGCCAAAAGGAAACAAAACAAGATGAATCGTGTCGAATTGCTTCGAACCGCGTCGAATCGAATCCGTTAGAATAGATTAGAGGAGGGTAGGGTAGGGTAGAAAAGAATAGAGTAGAATAGTGTAGAAAGGAATAGAATGGAGCCAAATGGGGTTGACTAGAGACAGAGTAGAAAACAGTCGAATCGAGCTGAGTAGGGCCGAATAAGGCTGCACTGAGTTAAATCGAGTTGAAACGAGCAGAATCAAGCTGAATGGAGCTGATGGTGCCGAATCGAGCCGATTCAAGCACGATCGCGTCCAATTGCATCGAAATGCTTTGAATCGAATCAAATCGAATAGATTAGAATAGAATAGGGTACGGTACGGTATTTTAGGATGGGGTAGATGAAGGTAGACTATGGTACAGTAGACAAGAAAAGGCTAGAGTAGTAGCTTAGACTAATAAGCTGGACTAGTCAGCTAGACTAGGGGCATAGATCAGTAGCCTAGACAACTAGCCTTGGACAGTACCCTTGCCTTGACAAGTACCCTGAGTTTGTTCCCTAAACTAGTAGCCTTGCCTTAACTAGTAGCCTTATCTAGTAGCCTTACCTTAACTAGTACCCTGGCCTTAACTAGCACCCCTAACTAGTAGCCTTGCCTTAAGTAGTGGTCTTAAATACGACCCTTGTCTCCAACAGTACCCTCAACAAGTACCAGTGCCTTAACAAGTACCCTTAACTATTACCCTGGCATTAACTAGTACCATTAACGAATAAACCTTAGCTTAACTAGTACCCTTAACAAGTACCCTGGCATGAACTAGTAGCCTGAAATAGTACCCTTGCCCTAACTAGTACCCTTAATTACTACCCTTATTGAGTACTCCTAAGTAGTAGTAGGGTATGGTACGGTCGGGTACCGTAGGGTAGGGTAGCATACGGTGGAACAGAGAAAATAGAATAGAACAGCATAGGTCAGGGTAGGTTAGTTTAGTGTAGGGTATGGTAGAGTAGCATGGGATGGAAGAGGGAAAATAGAAAAAGAGAATAGGATACAACAGAATAGAATAGATTAGGATAGGGTACGGTGGGGTAAGGTTCTGTAGAACAGGATAGTGTAGAATGGAATAGAATGGTGTGGAATGGAGTCGAATGGAGTCGAATAGAGATGAATAGAGCAGAAAAGAGTGGAATAGAGCTGAATAGCGCCGAACAGGGCCCCATAAGGCCAAATCCAGCCGAATCAAGCCAAATCGAGCCGAATCGAGTCGAATCAACCAGATTCGAGCTGAATGTAGCCGAATGGAGCTGAAACAAGCCAAATAGAGACAAAAAAATGAACCGGGCCAAACTGAGCCAAATCACAACTAATCGCATCCTATTGCATCCAATTTCATTGAATCCCATGAAATCCAACCAAAACCCATCGAATCTCATGGAATCTCACCGAATAACATTGAACTGTGTCAAATAGAGCAGAATGGTATGGAATTGAATGGAATCCAATTAAATTGAATAGATTAGAGTAGTGTAGGTTAGGCTGGGATTCGGTAGGTTAGGGCAGAGTAGAATAGAATAGAGGAGAACACAAAGAGTAGAATGGAGTAGAGTTGAGCAGAGTCGAATAGTCAGAGTCGAGCAGTGCCGACTATAGATGAATAGATCCAATTCAAGCTGAATCGAGTCAGATGGAGAGGAAATGAGACAAATCGTAATGAATCAAATTGATTAAAATCGATAAGAGTAGGGTAGGGTAGAAGAGAATAGAATAGTGCAGAATGCAGTAGAATGGAGTCGAATTGTGTGGAACGGAGTCGAATGGAGCCAAATAGAGACGATTAAAGTAGAAAAGAGCTGAATAGAGCCAAAAAGGGCTGAAGAAGGTTGAATCGAGCCTAACTATGCTGAATTGAGCCGAATCGACCCGATTCAAGTCAAATAGAGCTAAATGGAGCCGATTCAAGCCTAATCACATGGAATCGCGTCGAAATGCATTGAAGTGAATTGAATAGATTAGAGTAGAGGGGGGTAGGGTAGGAGAGGTTTAGAAGAGAAGAGAAGAGAACACAACAGAAAGAATAGAATAGAATTAAGTAGAGTAGAAGAGAGTGAAATAGAGTTGAATAGAGGTGAATAGAGCCGAAAAGAGCCGAACAGAGCTGAATACACCCGAATCGACCAAATTCGAGGTGAATCAAGATGAAACATATCGAATCGCGTTGAAATGTGTTGAACCGAATCAAATAGATTAGTGTAGGGCGGGTAAGGTTAGGGTAGGGTAGACTACGACAGAACTGAAAGAAAACAGTAGAGTAGAGAAAAGTAGGGTAGAGTAGACTAGAGACAAATAGAGTCGAATACTGCTGAACAGAGCCAAATAGAGCGGAAAAGAGCCGAGTAGAACCGACTTGAATCTAATGGAGGAAAAGGAGCTGAATCGAACCGATACGACCTAAATCAGGTCGGATCTCTTTCAAGTGTGTCACATAGAATCGAACAGATTACAGTAGGGTAAGGTAGGGTAGGGTAGGGTAGAATAGAATGCAGTAGAAAAGAACAGAAGAGAACTGAAAGAATAGAATAGGGTCGAGTAGTGTAGAGTATAGAAGAGTAGAGTAGAATAGAGTTCCATATTAACGAATAGAGCCAGAAAGAGCCAAAAAGAGCCGAAACGATAGAAATCAAGACGAATCGTGCCGAATCCCGCGGAATCGTGCCGTGTCGCTTCGAATCCCGTCGGATTGCATTGAATCCCATCGATTCAAGTCAAATCCAATCCAATCGATTAGAATAGACTACTACTCTAAAAAACACATTTTTGTTTAGAGTCGCATAAAGTACAAGACAATAGAATAGAGAATAGAGTATGATGGAGTAGAATGCTGTAGAATGGAGTCGAATGGAGTCGAAAAGAGATAATAGAGTTGAGTAGAGTCTAATAGAGGAGAATAGAGCTGAATAGAGCCTATTAGAGCCGAATAGAACTTACTAGAGCCAAATGGAGCCGATTAGAGCCGAATCGAACAGATTTGAACTGAATGGGGATGAGTGGAGTGGAATGGAGCCGATTTGAGCCGAATCGCATCGAAATGCGTGGAAACGACTCAAGTAGAACAGATTAGAGTAGGGTAGGATAGAATAGAGAAGAATAGAATGGAACACAGTAGAACAGAAGAGAAAGAATACAATAGAATGGGGTAGAAAAAAGTAGAGGAGAGTAGAGCAAACAGAGTCGAATAGAGTCAAATCGAGCCGAATGGAGACGAAACAAGACAAATCACGTCGAATCCCATCGAATCAATTACAGGAAATTAGAGTACAGTAGAGTAGAATAGTGTAGAATGGAGTAGAATGGGGTGCGATGAAATCGAATGGAGTCGAAGAGAGTAGAAAAGATCCAAACAGAGCTAAATAGTGCCGAAGAGGGCCGAATCGAGCGGAATTGAGCCAAATCAAGCCAAACTGAGCCGAATCCAGTGAATCGAGCCTAATGGAGCCGAATGAAGCTGAATCGACACTATTCGATCCAAATGGACACGAATCTAAACGATATGACCCGAATTGGGTCAAAATTCATCATATGGAATTGAATAGATTAGAGTAGGGGAGGTTCGGGTATGGTAGGGTTGGGTAGAATAGAGTAGAGTAGAATAGAATAAAACAGAATAGAAGAGAACAGAACAATACAGAAAGAATACAGAAAAGAGTAGACTAGAGTACAGTAGAGGGGAATAGAGTGAGAATAGAGCCAAATCGAGCCGAATCGCGTCGAAATGGGTCGAATCGTATCCAATCAAATGGATGAGACTAGATTAGAGTTGGGTAGCATAAGGTACGGTAGAATAGAGTAGAATAGAACAGGATAGAAACCATACTATAGAATACATCAGCTAAGAGTAGACTAGAGTACAAACGAGTAGACTAGAGTACAATAGAGTCGAATAGAACTGAATAGTGCCGAACGCAGACAAAAGGAGAGGAATCGCGTTGAATCGATTAGAGTTAGAGTAGGGTAGGTAGAGCAGAATAGAGTAGTGTAGAACGGTGTGGAATGAATAGAATGGAGTGAAATAGAGATGAATAGAGTAGAAAAGAGTCAAATAGAGCAGAATAGGGCCAATAAGGCCGATTCGAGCAGAATCGAAGCGATTCAATCCAAAACGAGCCAAATGGAGCCTAATTGAGCCGAAGAGAGCCAAATCGATCCGAATCACGTTAACTTCGTAAAATCGAATCAAAACGTATAGATTAGAGAAGGGGAGGGGAGGGTAGAATAGACTAGAGTAGAATAGAAGAGATTAGAGCAGAATATAAAGAATGGAATAGATTGGAAAAGAGTAGAGTCGAATAGACTGAATAGAGACGGATAGAGCTGAATGGAGGTGAATACAGCTGAAAAGAGCCGTATAGTGCCGAAAAGTACCTAATTGAGCTGAATCAAGCAGAATCACACCGACTGTAGCTGAATAGAGTCGTAGCCCATCGAATCACATCGAATCACATCACTTTGGGTCAAATCGGGTTGAATCGCGTCAAATTACGTCGAATGTCATCGAATCACGCCGAATCGCTTCGTATCACATCGATTAACTTCGAATTACATCGAATCTCATAGAATCCTGCTGAATCACGTCGAGTCGCATGGAATCTCTTCAAATGTCTTCCAATCCCATTGAATCCCTTCAGATCTCGTCAAATTCCGTCGAATCCCATCAAATCACGTCGAACTGAATTGAATAGATTAAAGTAGGGTAGTTCTGGGTGGGGTGCAGTAGGGTAGGGTAGAATAGAACAGAGTACAAGAGAATAGGAGAGAATGGTGTGGAATGGAATAGAATGGAGTTGAAAGGAGTCGAATAGAGACGGATAGAGATGAATAGAGTAGAAAACAGTGGAATAGAGCAGGATAGGGCCGAATAGGACCAAAGAAGGCCTAATGGAGCAGAATCGACACAATCTGAGCCAAATCGAGATGAATGGAGCGAAATCGAGCTGAATGGAGCCGATTCGAACCGAATTGAGCTGATTCAAGCCTAATCACTTCGAATCGCGTGGAAATGTGTCAAATAAAATCGAATCAAACAGCTTAGAGAAGGGGAGGGGAGGGGAGCGGAGGGTAGAATAGAGTAGAACAGTACTGAAGAGAAAGAATAGAATATAGTACAGTAGAGTAGAGCAAAGAAAAGTAGAGAAGAGTAGAGTAGAATTGAGTCGAATAGAGACAAATAGTGCAGTATATAGCTGAATAGAGACAATTCGAGCCGAATTGAGCCAAAAGGAAACAAAACAAGATGAATCGTGTCGAATTGCTTCGAACCGCGTCGAATCGAATCCGTTAGAATAGATTAGAGGAGGGTAGGGTAGGGTAGAAAAGAATAGAGTAGAATAGTGTAGAAAGGAATAGAATGGAGCCAAATGGGGTTGACTAGAGACAGAGTAGAAAACAGTCGAATCGAGCTGAGTAGGGCCGAATAAGGCTGCACTGAGTTAAATCGAGTTGAAAGGAGCAGAATCAAGCTGAATGGAGCTGATGGTGCCGAATCGAGCCGATTCAAGCACGATCGCGTCCAATTGCATCGAAATGCTTTGAATCGAATCAAATCGAATAGATTAGAATAGAATAGGGTACGGTACGGTATTTTAGGATGGGGTAGATGAAGGTAGACTATGGTACAGTAGACAAGAAAAGGCTAGAGTAGTAGCTTAGACTAATAAGCTGGACTAGTCAGCTAGACTAGGGGCATAGATCAGTAGCCTAGACAACTAGCCTTGGACAGTACCCTTGCCTTGACAAGTACCCTGAGTTTGTTCCCTAAACTAGTAGCCTTGCCTTAACTAGTAGCCGTATCTAGTAGCCTTACCTTAACTAGTACCCTGGCCTTAACTAGCACCCCTAACTAGTAGCCTTGCCTTAAGTAGTGGTCTTAAATACGACCCTTGTCTCCAACAGTACCCTCAACAAGTACCAGTGCCTTAACAAGTACCCTTAACTATTACCCTGGCATTAACTAGTACCATTAACGAATAAACCTTAGCTTAACTAGTACCCTTAACAAGTACCCTGGCATGAACTAGTAGCCTGAAATAGTACCCTTGCCCTAACTAGTACCCTTAATTACTACCCTTATTGAGTACTCCTAAGTAGTAGTAGGGTACGGTACGGTCGGGTACCGTAGGGTAGGGTAGCATACGGTGGAACAGAGAAAATAGAATAGAACAGCATAGGTCAGGGTAGGTTAGTTTAGTGTAGGGTATGGTAGAGTAGCATGGGATGGAATAGGGAAAATAGAAAAAGAGAATAGGATACAACAGAATAGAATAGATTAGGATAGGGTACGGTGGGGTAGGGTTCTGTAGAATAGGATAGTGTAGAATGGAATAGAATGGTGTGGAATGGAGTCGAATGGAGTCGAATAGAGATGAATAGAGCAGAAAAGAGTGGAATAGAGCTGAATAGCATCGAACAGGGCCCCATACGGCCAAATCCAGCCGAATCCAGCCAAATCCAGCCGAATCGAGTCGAATCAACCAGATTCGAGCTGAATGTAGCCGAATGGAGCTGAAACAAGCCAAATAGAGACAAAAAAATGAACCGGGCCAAACTGAGCCAAATCACAACTAATCGCATCCTATTGCATCCAATTTCATTGAATCCCATGAAATCCAACCAAAACCCATCGAATCTCATGGAATCTCACCGAATAACATTGAACTGTGTCAAATAGAGCAGAATGGTATGGAATTGAATGGAATCCAATTAAATTGAATAGATTAGAGTAGTGTAGGTTAGGCTGGGATTCGGTAGGTTAGGGCAGAGTAGAATAGAATAGAGGAGAACACAAAGAGTAGAATGGAGTAGAGTTGAGCAGAGTCGAATAGTCAGAGTCGAGCAGTGCCGACTATAGATGAATAGATCCAATTCAAGCTGAATCGAGTCAAATGGAGAGGAAATGAGACAAATCGTAATGAATCAAATTGATTAAAATCGATAAGAGTAGGGTAGGGTAGAAGAGAATAGAATAGTGCAGAATGCAGTAGAATGGAGTCGAATCGTGTGGAACGGAGTCGAATGGAGCCAAATAGAGACGATTAAAGTAGAAAAGAGCTGAATAGAGCCAAAAAGGGCTGAAGAAGGTTGAATCGAGCCTAACTATGCTGAATTGAGCCGAATCGACCCGATTCAAGTCAAATAGAGCTAAATGGAGCCGATTCAAGCCTAATCACATGGAATCGCGTCGAAATGCATTGAAGTGAATTGAATAGATTAGAGTAGAGGGGGGTAGGGTAGGAGAGGTTTAGAAGAGAAGAGAAGAGAACACAACAGAAAGAATAGAATAGAATTAAGTAGAGTAGAAGAGAGTGAAATAGAGTTGAATAGAGGTGAATAGAGCCGAAAAGAGCCGAACAGAGCTGAATACACCCGAATCGACCAAATTCGAGGTGAATCAAGATGAAACATGTCGAATCGCGTTGAAATGTGTTGAACCGAATCAAATAGATTAGTGTAGGGCGGGTAAGGTTAGGGTAGGGTAGACTACGACAGAACTGAAAGAAAACAGTAGAGTAGAGAAAAGTAGGGTAGAGTAGACTAGAGACAAATAGAGTCGAATACTGCTGAACAGAGCCAAATAGAGCGGAAAAGAGCCGAGTAGAACCGACTTGAATCTAATGGAGGAAAAGGAGCTGAATCGAACCGATACGACCTAAATCAGGTCGGATCTCTTTCAAGTGTGTCACATAGAATCGAACAGATTACAGTAGGGTAAGGTAGGGTAGGGTAGGGTAGAATAGAATGCAGTAGAAAAGAACAGAAGAGAACTGAAAGAATAGAATAGGGTCGAGTAGTGTAGAGTATAGAAGAGTAGAGTAGAATAGAGTTCCATATTAACGAATAGAGCCAGAAAGAGCCAAAAAGAGCCGAAACGATAGAAATCAAGACGAATCGTGCCGAATCCCGCGGAATCGTGCCGTGTCGCTTCGAATCCCGTCGGATTGCATTGAATCCCATCGATTCAAGTCAAATCCAATCCAATCGATTAGAATAGACTACTACTCTAAAAAACACATTTTTGTTTAGAGTCGCATAAAGTACAAGACAATAGAATAGAGAATAGAGTATGATGGAGTAGAATGCTGTAGAATGGAGTCGAATGGAGTCGAAAAGAGATAATAGAGTTGAGTAGAGTCTAATAGAGGAGAATAGAGCTGAATAGAGCCTATTAGAGCCGAATAGAACTTACTAGAGCCAAATGGAGCCGATTAGAGCCGAATCGAACAGATTTGAACTGAATGGGGATGAGTGGAGTGGAATGGAGCCGATTTGAGCCGAATCGCATCGAAATGCGTGGAAACGACTCAAGTAGAACAGATTAGAGTAGGGTAGGATAGAATAGAGAAGAATAGAATGGAACACAGTAGAACAGAAGAGAAAGAATACAATAGAATGGGGTAGAAAAAAGTAGAGGAGAGTAGAGCAAACAGAGTCGAATAGAGTCAAATCGAGCCGAATGGAGACGAAACAAGACAAATCACGTCGAATCCCATCGAATCAATTACAGGAAATTAGAGTACAGTAGAGTAGAATAGTGTAGAATGGAGTAGAATGGGGTGCGATGAAATCGAATGGAGTCGAAGAGAGTAGAAAAGATCCAAACAGAGCTAAATAGTGCCGAAGAGGGCCGAATCGAGCGGAATTGAGCCAAATCAAGCCAAACTGAGCCGAATCCAGTGAATCGAGCCTAATGGAGCCGAATGAAGCTGAATCGACACTATTCGATCCAAATGGACACGAATCTAAACGATATGACCCGAATTGGGTCAAAATTCATCATATGGAATTGAATAGATTAGAGTAGGGGAGGTTCGGGTATGGTAGGGTTGGGTAGAATAGAGTAGAGTAGAATAGAATAAAACAGAATAGAAGAGAACAGAACAATACAGAAAGAATACAGAAAAGAGTAGACTAGAGTACAGTAGAGGGGAATAGAGTGAGAATAGAGCCAAATCGAGCCGAATCGCGTCGAAATGGGTCGAATCGTATCCAATCAAATGGATGAGACTAGATTAGAGTTGGGTAGCATAAGGTACGGTAGAATAGAGTAGAATAGAACAGGATAGAAACCATACAATAGAATACATCAGCTAAGAGTAGACTAGAGTACAAACGAGTAGACTAGAGTACAATAGAGTCGAATAGAGTCGAATAGAACTGAATAGTGCCGAATGCAGACAAAAGGAGAGGAATCGCGTTGAATCGATTAGAGTTAGAGTAGGGTAGGTAGAGCAGAATAGAGTAGTGTAGAACGGTGTGGAATGAATAGAATGGAGTGAAATAGAGATGAATAGAGTAGAAAAGAGTCAAATAGAGCAGAATAGGGCCAATAAGGCCGATTCGAGCAGAATCGAAGCGATTCAATCCAAAACGAGCCAAATGGAGCCTAATTGAGCCGAAGAGAGCCAAATCGATCCGAATCACGTTAACTTCGTAAAATCGAATCAAAACGTATAGATTAGAGAAGGGGAGGGGAGGGTAGAATAGACTAGAGTAGAATAGAAGAGATTAGAGCAGAATATAAAGAATGGAATAGATTGGAAAAGAGTAGAGTCGAATAGACTGAATAGAGACGGATAGAGCTGAATGGAGGTGAATACAGCTGAAAAGAGCCGTATAGTGCCGAAAAGTACCTAATTGAGCTGAATCAAGCAGAATCACACCGACTGTAGCTGAATAGAGTCGTAGCCCATCGAATCACATCGAATCACATCACTTTGGGTCAAATCGGGTTGAATCGCGTCAAATTACGTCGAATGTCATCGAATCACGCCGAATCGCTTCGTATCACATCGATTAACTTCGAATTACATCGAATCTCATAGAATCCTGCTGAATCACGTCGAGTCGCATGGAATCTCTTCAAATGTCTTCCAATCCCATTGAATCCCTTCAGATCTCGTCAAATTCCGTCGAATCCCATCAAATCACGTCGAACTGAATTGAATAGATTAAAGTAGGGTAGTTCTGGGTGGGGTGCAGTAGGGTAGGGTAGAATAGAACAGAGTACAAGAGAATAGGAGAGAATGGTGTGGAATGGAATAGAATGGAGTTGAAAGGAGTCGAATAGAGACGGATAGAGATGAATAGAGTAGAAAACAGTGGAATAGAGCAGGATAGGGCCGAATAGGACCAAAGAAGGCCTAATGGAGCAGAATCGACACAATCTGAGCCAAATCGAGATGAATGGAGCGAAATCGAGCTGAATGGAGCCGATTCGAACCGAATTGAGCTGATTCAAGCCTAATCACTTCGAATCGCGTGGAAATGTGTCAAATAAAATCGAATCAAACAGCTTAGAGAAGGGGAGGGGAGGGGAGCGGAGGGTAGAATAGAATAGAACAGTACTGAAGAGAAAGAATAGAATATAGTACAGTAGAGTAGAGCAAAGAAAAGTAGAGAAGAGTAGAGTAGAATTGAGTCGAATAGAGACAAATAGTGCAGTATATAGCTGAATAGAGACAATTCGAGCCGAATTGAGCCAAATGGAAACAAAACAAGATGAATCGTGTCGAATTGCTTCGAACCGCGTCGAATCGAATCCGTTAGAATAGATTAGAGGAGGGTAGGGTAGGGTAGAAAAGAATAGAGTAGAATAGTGTAGAAAGGAATAGAATGGAGCCAAATGGGGTTGACTAGAGACAGAGTAGAAAACAGTCGAATCGAGCTGAGTAGGGCCGAATAAGGCTGCACTGAGTTAAATCGAGTTGAAAGGAGCAGAATCAAGCTGAATGGAGCTGATGGTGCCGAATCGAGCCGATTCAAGCACGATCGCGTCCAATTGCATCGAAATGCTTTGAATCGAATCAAATCGAATAGATTAGAATAGAATAGGGTACGGTACGGTATTTTAGGATGGGGTAGATGAAGGTAGACTATGGTACAGTAGACAAGAAAAGGCTAGAGTAGTAGCTTAGACTAATAAGCTGGACTAGTCAGCTAGACTAGGGGCATAGATCAGTAGCCTAGACAACTAGCCTTGGACAGTACCCTTGCCTTGACAAGTACCCTGAGTTTGTTCCCTAAACTAGTAGCCTTGCCTTAACTAGTAGCCTTATCTAGTAGCCTTACCTTAACTAGTACCCTGGCCTTAACTAGCACCCCTAACTAGTAGCCTTGCCTTAAGTAGTGGTCTTAAATACGACCCTTGTCTCCAACAGTACCCTCAACAAGTACCAGTGCCTTAACAAGTACCCTTAACTATTACCCTGGCATTAACTAGTACCATTAACGAATAAACCTTAGCTTAACTAGTACCCTTAACAAGTACCCTGGCATGAACTAGTAGCCTGAAATAGTACCCTTGCCCTAACTAGTACCCTTAATTACTACCCTTATTGAGTACTCCTAAGTAGTAGTAGGGTACGGTACGGTCGGGTACCGTAGGGTAGGGTAGCATACGGTGGAACAGAGAAAATAGAATAGAACAGCATAGGTCAGGGTAGGTTAGTTTAGTGTAGGGTATGGTAGAGTAGCATGGGATGGAATAGGGAAAATAGAAAAAGAGAATAGGATACAACAGAATAGAATAGATTAGGATAGGGTACGGTGGGGTAGGGTTCTGTAGAATAGGATAGTGTAGAATGGAATAGAATGGTGTGGAATGGAGTCGAATGGAGTCGAATAGAGATGAATAGAGCAGAAAAGAGTGGAATAGAGCTGAATAGCATCGAACAGGGCCCCATACGGCCAAATCCAGCCGAATCCAGCCAAATCCAGCCGAATCGAGTCGAATCAACCAGATTCGAGCTGAATGTAGCCGAATGGAGCTGAAACAAGCCAAATAGAGACAAAAAAATGAACCGGGCCAAACTGAGCCAAATCACAACTAATCGCATCCTATTGCATCCAATTTCATTGAATCCCATGAAATCCAACCAAAACCCATCGAATCTCATGGAATCTCACCGAATAACATTGAACTGTGTCAAATAGAGCAGAATGGTATGGAATTGAATGGAATCCAATTAAATTGAATAGATTAGAGTAGTGTAGGTTAGGCTGGGATTCGGTAGGTTAGGGCAGAGTAGAATAGAATAGAGGAGAACACAAAGAGTAGAATGGAGTAGAGTTGAGCAGAGTCGAATAGTCAGAGTCGAGCAGTGCCGACTATAGATGAATAGATCCAATTCAAGCTGAATCGAGTCAAATGGAGAGGAAATGAGACAAATCGTAATGAATCAAATTGATTAAAATCGATAAGAGTAGGGTAGGGTAGAAGAGAATAGAATAGTGCAGAATGCAGTAGAATGGAGTCGAATCGTGTGGAACGGAGTCGAATGGAGCCAAATAGAGACGATTAAAGTAGAAAAGAGCTGAATAGAGCCAAAAAGGGCTGAAGAAGGTTGAATCGAGCCTAACTATGCTGAATTGAGCCGAATCGACCCGATTCAAGTCAAATAGAGCTAAATGGAGCCGATTCAAGCCTAATCACATGGAATCGCGTCGAAATGCATTGAAGTGAATTGAATAGATTAGAGTAGAGGGGGGTAGGGTAGGAGAGGTTTAGAAGAGAAGAGAAGAGAACACAACAGAAAGAATAGAATAGAATTAAGTAGAGTAGAAGAGAGTGAAATAGAGTTGAATAGAGGTGAATAGAGCCGAAAAGAGCCGAACAGAGCTGAATACACCCGAATCGACCAAATTCGAGGTGAATCAAGATGAAACATGTCGAATCGCGTTGAAATGTGTTGAACCGAATCAAATAGATTAGTGTAGGGCGGGTAGGGTAGACTACGACAGAACTGAAAGAAAACAGTAGAGTAGAGAAAAGTAGGGTAGAGTAGACTAGAGACAAATAGAGTCGAATACTGCTGAACAGAGCCAAATAGAGCGGAAAAGAGCCGAGTAGAACCGACTTGAATCTAATGGAGGAAAAGGAGCTGAATCGAACCGATACGACCTAAATCAGGTCGGATCTCTTTCAAGTGTGTCACATAGAATCGAACAGATTACAGTAGGGTAAGGTAGGGTAGGGTAGGGTAGGATAGAATGCAGTAGAAAAGAACAGAAGAGAACTGAAAGAATAGAATAGGGTCGAGTAGTGTAGAGTATAGAAGAGTAGAGTAGAATAGAGTTCCATATTAACGAATAGAGCCAGAAAGAGCCAAAAAGAGCCGAAACGATAGAAATCAAGACGAATCGTGCCGAATCCCGCGGAATCGTGCCGTGTCGCTTCGAATCCCGTCGGATTGCATTGAATCCCATCGATTCAAGTCAAATCCAATCCAATCGATTAGAATAGACTACTACTCTAAAAAACACATTTTTGTTTAGAGTCGCATAAAGTACAAGACAATAGAATAGAGAATAGAGTATGATGGAGTAGAATGCTGTAGAATGGAGTCGAATGGAGTCGAAAAGAGATAATAGAGTTGAGTAGAGTCTAATAGAGGAGAATAGAGCTGAATAGAGCCTATTAGAGCCGAATAGAACTTACTAGAGCCAAATGGAGCCGATTAGAGCCGAATCGAACAGATTTGAACTGAATGGGGATGAGTGGAGTGGAATGGAGCCGATTTGAGCCGAATCGCATCGAAATGCGTGGAAACGACTCAAGTAGAACAGATTAGAGTAGGGTAGGATAGAATAGAGAAGAATAGAATGGAACACAGTAGAACAGAAGAGAAAGAATACAATAGAATGGGGTAGAAAAAAGTAGAGGAGAGTAGAGCAAACAGAGTCGAATAGAGTCAAATCGAGCCGAATGGAGACGAAACAAGACAAATCACGTCGAATCCCATCGAATCAATTACAGGAAATTAGAGTACAGTAGAGTAGAATAGTGTAGAATGGAGTAGAATGGGGTGCGATGAAATCGAATGGAGTCGAAGAGAGTAGAAAAGATCCAAACAGAGCTAAATAGTGCCGAAGAGGGCCGAATCGAGCGGAATTGAGCCAAATCAAGCCAAACTGAGCCGAATCCAGTGAATCGAGCCTAATGGAGCCGAATGAAGCTGAATCGACACTATTCGATCCAAATGGACACGAATCTAAACGATATGACCCGAATTGGGTCAAAATTCATCATATGGAATTGAATAGATTAGAGTAGGGGAGGTTCGGGTATGGTAGGGTTGGGTAGAATAGAGTAGAGTAGAATAGAATAAAACAGAATAGAAGAGAACAGAACAATACAGAAAGAATACAGAAAAGAGTAGACTAGAGTACAGTAGAGGGGAATAGAGTGAGAATAGAGCCAAATCGAGCCGAATCGCGTCGAAATGGGTCGAATCGTATCCAATCAAATGGATGAGACTAGATTAGAGTTGGGTAGCATAAGGTACGGTAGAATAGAGTAGAATAGAACAGGATAGAAACCATACAATAGAATACATCAGCTAAGAGTAGACTAGAGTACAAACGAGTAGACTAGAGTACAATAGAGTCGAATAGAGTCGAATAGAACTGAATAGTGCCGAATGCAGACAAAAGGAGAGGAATCGCGTTGAATCGATTAGAGTTAGAGTAGGGTAGGTAGAGCAGAATAGAGTAGTGTAGAACGGTGTGGAATGAATAGAATGGAGTGAAATAGAGATGAATAGAGTAGAAAAGAGTCAAATAGAGCAGAATAGGGCCAATAAGGCCGATTCGAGCAGAATCGAAGCGATTCAATCCAAAACGAGCCAAATGGAGCCTAATTGAGCCGAAGAGAGCCAAATCGATCCGAATCACGTTAACTTCGTAAAATCGAATCAAAACGTATAGATTAGAGAAGGGGAGGGGAGGGTAGAATAGACTAGAGTAGAATAGAAGAGATTAGAGCAGAATATAAAGAATGGAATAGATTGGAAAAGAGTAGAGTCGAATAGACTGAATAGAGACGGATAGAGCTGAATGGAGGTGAATACAGCTGAAAAGAGCCGTATAGTGCCGAAAAGTACCTAATTGAGCTGAATCAAGCAGAATCACACCGACTGTAGCTGAATAGAGTCGTAGCCCATCGAATCACATCGAATCACATCACTTTGGGTCAAATCGGGTTGAATCGCGTCAAATTACGTCGAATGTCATCGAATCACGCCGAATCGCTTCGTATCACATCGATTAACTTCGAATTACATCGAATCTCATAGAATCCTGCTGAATCACGTCGAGTCGCATGGAATCTCTTCAAATGTCTTCCAATCCCATTGAATCCCTTCAGATCTCGTCAAATTCCGTCGAATCCCATCAAATCACGTCGAACTGAATTGAATAGATTAAAGTAGGGTAGTTCTGGGTGGGGTGCAGTAGGGTAGGGTAGGGTAGAATAGAACAGAGTACAAGAGAATAGGAGAGAATGGTGTGGAATGGAATAGAATGGAGTTGAAAGGAGTCGAATAGAGACGGATAGAGATGAATAGAGTAGAAAACAGTGGAATAGAGCAGGATAGGGCCGAATAGGACCAAAGAAGGCCTAATGGAGCAGAATCGACACAATCTGAGCCAAATCGAGATGAATGGAGCGAAATCGAGCTGAATGGAGCCGATTCGAACCGAATTGAGCTGATTCAAGCCTAATCACTTCGAATCGCGTGGAAATGTGTCAAATAAAATCGAATCAAACAGCTTAGAGAAGGGGAGGGGAGGGGAGCGGAGGGTAGAATAGAATAGAACAGTACTGAAGAGAAAGAATAGAATATAGTACAGTAGAGTAGAGCAAAGAAAAGTAGAGAAGAGTAGAGTAGAATTGAGTCGAATAGAGACAAATAGTGCAGTATATAGCTGAATAGAGACAATTCGAGCCGAATTGAGCCAAATGGAAACAAAACAAGATGAATCGTGTCGAATTGCTTCGAACCGCGTCGAATCGAATCCGTTAGAATAGATTAGAGGAGGGTAGGGTAGGGTAGGGTAGAAAAGAATAGAGTAGAATAGTGTAGAAAGGAATAGAATGGAGCCAAATGGGGTTGACTAGAGACAGAGTAGAAAACAGTCGAATCGAGCTGAGTAGGGCCGAATAAGGCTGCACTGAGTTAAATCGAGTTGAAACGAGCAGAATCAAGCTGAATGGAGCTGATGGTGCCGAATCGAGCCGATTCAAGCACGATCGCGTCCAATTGCATCGAAATGCTTTGAATCGAATCAAATCGAATAGATTAGAATAGAATAGGGTACGGTACGGTATTTTAGGATGGGGTAGATGAAGGTAGACTATGGTACAGTAGACAAGAAAAGGCTAGAGTAGTAGCTTAGACTAATAAGCTGGACTAGTCAGCTAGACTAGGGGCATAGATCAGTAGCCTAGACAACTAGCCTTGGACAGTACCCTTGCCTTGACAAGTACCCTGAGTTTGTTCCCTAAACTAGTAGCCTTGCCTTAACTAGTAGCCTTATCTAGTAGCCTTACCTTAACTAGTACCCTGGCCTTAACTAGCACCCCTAACTAGTAGCCTTGCCTTAAGTAGTGGTCTTAAATACGACCCTTGTCTCCAACAGTACCCTCAACAAGTACCAGTGCCTTAACAAGTACCCTTAACTATTACCCTGGCATTAACTAGTACCATTAACGAATAAACCTTAGCTTAACTAGTACCCTTAACAAGTACCCTGGCATGAACTAGTAGCCTGAAATAGTACCCTTGCCCTAACTAGTACCCTTAATTACTACCCTTATTGAGTACTCCTAAGTAGTAGTAGGGTACGGTACGGTCGGGTACCGTAGGGTAGGGTAGCATACGGTGGAACAGAGAAAATAGAATAGAACAGCATAGGTCAGGGTAGGTTAGTTTAGTGTAGGGTATGGTAGAGTAGCATGGGATGGAATAGGGAAAATAGAAAAAGAGAATAGGATACAACAGAATAGAATAGATTAGGATAGGGTACGGTGGGGTAGGGTTCTGTAGAATAGGATAGTGTAGAATGGAATAGAATGGTGTGGAATGGAGTCGAATGGAGTCGAATAGAGATGAATAGAGCAGAAAAGAGTGGAATAGAGCTGAATAGCGTCGAACAGGGCCCCATACGGCCAAATCCAGCCGAATCCAGCCAAATCCAGCCGAATCGAGTTGAATCAACCAGATTCGAGCTGAATGTAGCCGAATGGAGCTGAAACAAGCCAAATAGAGACAAAAAAATGAACCGGGCCAAACTGAGCCAAATCACAACTAATCGCATCCTATTGCATCCAATTTCATTGAATCCCATGAAATCCAACCAAAACCCATCGAATCTCATGGAATCTCACCGAATAACATTGAACTGTGTCAAATAGAGCAGAATGGTATGGAATTGAATGGAATCCAATTAAATTGAATAGATTAGAGTAGTGTAGGTTAGGCTGGGATTCGGTAGGTTAGGGCAGAGTAGAATAGAATAGAGGAGAACACAAAGAGTAGAATGGAGTAGAGTTGAGCAGAGTCGAATAGTCAGAGTCGAGCAGTGCCGACTATAGATGAATAGATCCAATTCAAGCTGAATCGAGTCAAATGGAGAGGAAATGAGACAAATCGTAATGAATCAAATTGATTAAAATCGATAAGAGTAGGGTAGGGTAGAAGAGAATAGAATAGTGCAGAATGCAGTAGAATGGAGTCGAATCGTGTGGAACGGAGTCGAATGGAGCCAAATAGAGACGATTAAAGTAGAAAAGAGCTGAATAGAGCCAAAAAGGGCTGAAGAAGGTTGAATCGAGCCTAACTATGCTGAATTGAGCCGAATCGACCCGATTCAAGTCAAATAGAGCTAAATGGAGCCGATTCAAGCCTAATCACATGGAATCGCGTCGAAATGCATTGAAGTGAATTGAATAGATTAGAGTAGAGGGGGGTAGGGTAGGAGAGGTTTAGAAGAGAAGAGAAGAGAACACAACAGAAAGAATAGAATAGAATTAAGTAGAGTAGAAGAGAGTGAAATAGAGTTGAATAGAGGTGAATAGAGCCGAAAAGAGCCGAACAGAGCTGAATACACCCGAATCGACCAAATTCGAGGTGAATCAAGATGAAACATGTCGAATCGCGTTGAAATGTGTTGAACCGAATCAAATAGATTAGTGTAGGGCGGGTAAGGTTAGGGTAGGGTAGACTACGACAGAACTGAAAGAAAACAGTAGAGTAGAGAAAAGTAGGGTAGAGTAGACTAGAGACAAATAGAGTCGAATACTGCTGAACAGAGCCAAATAGAGCGGAAAAGAGCCGAGTAGAACCGACTTGAATCTAATGGAGGAAAAGGAGCTGAATCGAACCGATACGACCTAAATCAGGTCGGATCTCTTTCAAGTGTGTCACATAGAATCGAACAGATTACAGTAGGGTAAGGTAGGGTAGGGTAGGGTAGAATAGAATGCAGTAGAAAAGAACAGAAGAGAACTGAAAGAATAGAATAGGGTCGAGTAGTGTAGAGTATAGAAGAGTAGAGTAGAATAGAGTTCCATATTAACGAATAGAGCCAGAAAGAGCCAAAAAGAGCCGAAACGATAGAAATCAAGACGAATCGTGCCGAATCCCGCGGAATCGTGCCGTGTCGCTTCGAATCCCGTCGGATTGCATTGAATCCCATCGATTCAAGTCAAATCCAATCCAATCGATTAGAATAGACTACTACTCTAAAAAACACATTTTTGTTTAGAGTCGCATAAAGTACAAGACAATAGAATAGAGAATAGAGTATGATGGAGTAGAATGCTGTAGAATGGAGTCGAATGGAGTCGAAAAGAGATAATAGAGTTGAGTAGAGTCTAATAGAGGAGAATAGAGCTGAATAGAGCCTATTAGAGCCGAATAGAACTTACTAGAGCCAAATGGAGCCGATTAGAGCCGAATCGAACAGATTTGAACTGAATGGGGATGAGTGGAGTGGAATGGAGCCGATTTGAGCCGAATCGCATCGAAATGCGTGGAAACGACTCAAGTAGAACAGATTAGAGTAGGGTAGGATAGAATAGAGAAGAATAGAATGGAACACAGTAGAACAGAAGAGAAAGAATACAATAGAATGGGGTAGAAAAAAGTAGAGGAGAGTAGAGCAAACAGAGTCGAATAGAGTCAAATCGAGCCGAATGGAGACGAAACAAGACAAATCACGTCGAATCCCATCGAATCAATTACAGGAAATTAGAGTACAGTAGAGTAGAATAGTGTAGAATGGAGTAGAATGGGGTGCGATGAAATCGAATGGAGTCGAAGAGAGTAGAAAAGATCCAAACAGAGCTAAATAGTGCCGAAGAGGGCCGAATCGAGCGGAATTGAGCCAAATCAAGCCAAACTGAGCCGAATCCAGTGAATCGAGCCTAATGGAGCCGAATGAAGCTGAATCGACACTATTCGATCCAAATGGACACGAATCTAAACGATATGACCCGAATTGGGTCAAAATTCATCATATGGAATTGAATAGATTAGAGTAGGGGAGGTTCGGGTATGGTAGGGTTGGGTAGAATAGAGTAGAGTAGAATAGAATAAAACAGAATAGAAGAGAACAGAACAATACAGAAAGAATACAGAAAAGAGTAGACTAGAGTACAGTAGAGGGGAATAGAGTGAGAATAGAGCCAAATCGAGCCGAATCGCGTCGAAATGGGTCGAATCGTATCCAATCAAATGGATGAGACTAGATTAGAGTTGGGTAGCATAAGGTACGGTAGAATAGAGTAGAATAGAACAGGATAGAAACCATACAATAGAATACATCAGCTAAGAGTAGACTAGAGTACAAACGAGTAGACTAGAGTACAATAGAGTCGAATAGAGTCGAATAGAACTGAATAGTGCCGAATGCAGACAAAAGGAGAGGAATCGCGTTGAATCGATTAGAGTTAGAGTAGGGTAGGTAGAGCAGAATAGAGTAGTGTAGAACGGTGTGGAATGAATAGAATGGAGTGAAATAGAGATGAATAGAGTAGAAAAGAGTCAAATAGAGCAGAATAGGGCCAATAAGGCCGATTCGAGCAGAATCGAAGCGATTCAATCCAAAACGAGCCAAATGGAGCCTAATTGAGCCGAAGAGAGCCAAATCGATCCGAATCACGTTAACTTCGTAAAATCGAATCAAAACGTATAGATTAGAGAAGGGGAGGGGAGGGTAGAATAGACTAGAGTAGAATAGAAGAGATTAGAGCAGAATATAAAGAATGGAATAGATTGGAAAAGAGTAGAGTCGAATAGACTGAATAGAGACGGATAGAGCTGAATGGAGGTGAATACAGCTGAAAAGAGCCGTATAGTGCCGAAAAGTACCTAATTGAGCTGAATCAAGCAGAATCACACCGACTGTAGCTGAATAGAGTCGTAGCCCATCGAATCACATCGAATCACATCACTTTGGGTCAAATCGGGTTGAATCGCGTCAAATTACGTCGAATGTCATCGAATCACGCCGAATCGCTTCGTATCACATCGATTAACTTCGAATTACATCGAATCTCATAGAATCCTGCTGAATCACGTCGAGTCGCATGGAATCTCTTCAAATGTCTTCCAATCCCATTGAATCCCTTCAGATCTCGTCAAATTCCGTCGAATCCCATCAAATCACGTCGAACTGAATTGAATAGATTAAAGTAGGGTAGCTCTGGGTGGGGTGCAGTAGGGTAGGGTAGGGTAGAATAGAACAGAGTACAAGAGAATAGGAGAGAATGGTGTGGAATGGAATAGAATGGAGTTGAAAGGAGTCGAATAGAGACGGATAGAGATGAATAGAGTAGAAAACAGTGGAATAGAGCAGGATAGGGCCGAATAGGACCAAAGAAGGCCTAATGGAGCAGAATCGACACAATCTGAGCCAAATCGAGATGAATGGAGCGAAATCGAGCTGAATGGAGCCGATTCGAACCGAATTGAGCTGATTCAAGCCTAATCACTTCGAATCGCGTGGAAATGTGTCAAATAAAATCGAATCAAACAGCTTAGAGAAGGGGAGGGGAGGGGAGCGGAGGGTAGAATAGAATAGAACAGTACTGAAGAGAAAGAATAGAATATAGTACAGTAGAGTAGAGCAAAGAAAAGTAGAGAAGAGTAGAGTAGAATTGAGTCGAATAGAGACAAATAGTGCAGTATATAGCTGAATAGAGACAATTCGAGCCGAATTGAGCCAAAAGGAAACAAAACAAGATGAATCGTGTCGAATTGCTTCGAACCGCGTCGAATCGAATCCGTTAGAATAGATTAGAGGAGGGTAGGGTAGGGTAGAAAAGAATAGAGTAGAATAGTGTAGAAAGGAATAGAATGGAGCCAAATGGGGTTGACTAGAGACAGAGTAGAAAACAGTCGAATCGAGCTGAGTAGGGCCGAATAAGGCTGCACTGAGTTAAATCGAGTTGAAAGGAGCAGAATCAAGCTGAATGGAGCTGATGGTGCCGAATCGAGCCGATTCAAGCACGATCGCGTCCAATTGCATCGAAATGCTTTGAATCGAATCAAATCGAATAGATTAGAATAGAATAGGGTACGGTACGGTATTTTAGGATGGGGTAGATGAAGGTAGACTATGGTACAGTAGACAAGAAAAGGCTAGAGTAGTAGCTTAGACTAATAAGCTGGACTAGTCAGCTAGACTAGGGGCATAGATCAGTAGCCTAGACAACTAGCCTTGGACAGTACCCTTGCCTTGACAAGTACCCTGAGTTTGTTCCCTAAACTAGTAGCCTTGCCTTAACTAGTAGCCTTATCTAGTAGCCTTACCTTAACTAGTACCCTGGCCTTAACTAGCACCCCTAACTAGTAGCCTTGCCTTAAGTAGTGGTCTTAAATACGACCCTTGTCTCCAACAGTACCCTCAACAAGTACCAGTGCCTTAACAAGTACCCTTAACTATTACCCTGGCATCAACTAGTACCATTAACGAATAAACCTTAGCTTAACTAGTACCCTTAACAAGTACCCTGGCATGAACTAGTAGCCTGAAATAGTACCCTTGCCCTAACTAGTACCCTTAATTACTACCCTTATTGAGTACTCCTAAGTAGTAGTAGGGTACGGTACGGTCGGGTACCGTAGGGTAGGGTAGCATACGGTGGAACAGAGAAAATAGAATAGAACAGCATAGGTCAGGGTAGGTTAGTTTAGTGTAGGGTATGGTAGAGTAGCATGGGATGGAATAGGGAAAATAGAAAAAGAGAATAGGATACAACAGAATAGAATAGATTAGGATAGGGTACGGTGGGGTAGGGTTCTGTAGAATAGGATAGTGTAGAATGGAATAGAATGGTGTGGAATGGAGTCGAATGGAGTCGAATAGAGATGAATAGAGCAGAAAAGAGTGGAATAGAGCTGAATAGCGTCGAACAGGGCCCCATACGGCCAAATCCAGCCGAATCCAGCCAAATCCAGCCGAATCGAGTCGAATCAACCAGATTCGAGCTGAATGTAGCCGAATGGAGCTGAAACAAGCCAAATAGAGACAAAAAAATGAACCGGGCCAAACTGAGCCAAATCACAACTAATCGCATCCTATTGCATCCAATTTCATTGAATCCCATGAAATCCAACCAAAACCCATCGAATCTCATGGAATCTCACCGAATAACATTGAACTGTGTCAAATAGAGCAGAATGGTATGGAATTGAATGGAATGCAATTAAATTGAATAGATTAGAGTAGTGTAGGTTAGGCTGGGATTCGGTAGGTTAGGGCAGAGTAGAATAGAATAGAGGAGAACACAAAGAGTAGAATGGAGTAGAGTTGAGCAGAGTCGAATAGTCAGAGTCGAGCAGTGCCGACTATAGATGAATAGATCCAATTCAAGCTGAATCGAGTCAAATGGAGAGGAAATGAGACAAATCGTAATGAATCAAATTGATTAAAATCGATAAGAGTAGGGTAGGGTAGAAGAGAATAGAATAGTGCAGAATGCAGTAGAATGGAGTCGAATCGTGTGGAACGGAGTCGAATGGAGCCAAATAGAGACGATTAAAGTAGAAAAGAGCTGAATAGAGCCAAAAAGGGCTGAAGAAGGTTGAATCGAGCCTAACTATGCTGAATTGAGCCGAATCGACCCGATTCAAGTCAAATAGAGCTAAATGGAGCCGATTCAAGCCTAATCACATGGAATCGCGTCGAAATGCATTGAAGTGAATTGAATAGATTAGAGTAGAGGGGGGTAGGGTAGGAGAGGTTTAGAAGAGAAGAGAAGAGAACACAACAGAAAGAATAGAATAGAATTAAGTAGAGTAGAAGAGAGTGAAATAGAGTTGAATAGAGGTGAATAGAGCCGAAAAGAGCCGAACAGAGCTGAATACACCCGAATCGACCAAATTCGAGGTGAATCAAGATGAAACATGTCGAATCGCGTTGAAATGTGTTGAACCGAATCAAATAGATTAGTGTAGGGCGGGTAAGGTTAGGGTAGGGTAGACTACGACAGAACTGAAAGAAAACAGTAGAGTAGAGAAAAGTAGGGTAGAGTAGACTAGAGACAAATAGAGTCGAATACTGCTGAACAGAGCCAAATAGAGCGGAAAAGAGCCGAGTAGAACCGACTTGAATCTAATGGAGGAAAAGGAGCTGAATCGAACCGATACGACCTAAATCAGGTCGGATCTCTTTCAAGTGTGTCACATAGAATCGAACAGATTACAGTAGGGTAAGGTAGGGTAGGGTAGGGTAGAATAGAATGCAGTAGAAAAGAACAGAAGAGAACTGAAAGAATAGAATAGGGTCGAGTAGTGTAGAGTATAGAAGAGTAGAGTAGAATAGAGTTCCATATTAACGAATAGAGCCAGAAAGAGCCAAAAAGAGCCGAAACGATAGAAATCAAGACGAATCGTGCCGAATCCCGCGGAATCGTGCCGTGTCGCTTCGAATCCCGTCGGATTGCATTGAATCCCATCGATTCAAGTCAAATCCAATCCAATCGATTAGAATAGACTACTACTCTAAAAAACACATTTTTGTTTAGAGTCGCATAAAGTACAAGACAATAGAATAGAGAATAGAGTATGATGGAGTAGAATGCTGTAGAATGGAGTCGAATGGAGTCGAAAAGAGATAATAGAGTTGAGTAGAGTCTAATAGAGGAGAATAGAGCTGAATAGAGCCTATTAGAGCCGAATAGAACTTACTAGAGCCAAATGGAGCCGATTAGAGCCGAATCGAACAGATTTGAACTGAATGGGGATGAGTGGAGTGGAATGGAGCCGATTTGAGCCGAATCGCATCGAAATGCGTGGAAACGACTCAAGTAGAACAGATTAGAGTAGGGTAGGATAGAATAGAGAAGAATAGAATGGAACACAGTAGAACAGAAGAGAAAGAATACAATAGAATGGGGTAGAAAAAAGTAGAGGAGAGTAGAGCAAACAGAGTCGAATAGAGTCAAATCGAGCCGAATGGAGACGAAACAAGACAAATCACGTCGAATCCCATCGAATCAATTACAGGAAATTAGAGTACAGTAGAGTAGAATAGTGTAGAATGGAGTAGAATGGGGTGCGATGAAATCGAATGGAGTCGAAGAGAGTAGAAAAGATCCAAACAGAGCTAAATAGTGCCGAAGAGGGCCGAATCGAGCGGAATTGAGCCAAATCAAGCCAAACTGAGCCGAATCCAGTGAATCGAGCCTAATGGAGCCGAATGAAGCTGAATCGACACTATTCGATCCAAATGGACACGAATCTAAACGATATGACCCGAATTGGGTCAAAATTCATCATATGGAATTGAATAGATTAGAGTAGGGGAGGTTCGGGTATGGTAGGGTTGGGTAGAATAGAGTAGAGTAGAATAGAATAAAACAGAATAGAAGAGAACAGAACAATACAGAAAGAATACAGAAAAGAGTAGACTAGAGTACAGTAGAGGGGAATAGAGTGAGAATAGAGCCAAATCGAGCCGAATCGCGTCGAAATGGGTCGAATCGTATCCAATCAAATGGATGAGACTAGATTAGAGTTGGGTAGCATAAGGTACGGTAGAATAGAGTAGAATAGAACAGGATAGAAACCATACAATAGAATACATCAGCTAAGAGTAGACTAGAGTACAAACGAGTAGACTAGAGTACAATAGAGTCGAATAGAGTCGAATAGAACTGAATAGTGCCGAATGCAGACAAAAGGAGAGGAATCGCGTTGAATCGATTAGAGTTAGAGTAGGGTAGGTAGAGCAGAATAGAGTAGTGTAGAACGGTGTGGAATGAATAGAATGGAGTGAAATAGAGATGAATAGAGTAGAAAAGAGTCAAATAGAGCAGAATAGGGCCAATAAGGCCGATTCGAGCAGAATCGAAGCGATTCAATCCAAAACGAGCCAAATGGAGCCTAATTGAGCCGAAGAGAGCCAAATCGATCCGAATCACGTTAACTTCGTAAAATCGAATCAAAACGTATAGATTAGAGAAGGGGAGGGGAGGGTAGAATAGACTAGAGTAGAATAGAAGAGATTAGAGCAGAATATAAAGAATGGAATAGATTGGAAAAGAGTAGAGTCGAATAGACTGAATAGAGACGGATAGAGCTGAATGGAGGTGAATACAGCTGAAAAGAGCCGTATAGTGCCGAAAAGTACCTAATTGAGCTGAATCAAGCAGAATCACACCGACTGTAGCTGAATAGAGTCGTAGCCCATCGAATCACATCGAATCACATCACTTTGGGTCAAATCGGGTTGAATCGCGTCAAATTACGTCGAATGTCATCGAATCACGCCGAATCGCTTCGTATCACATCGATTAACTTCGAATTACATCGAATCTCATAGAATCCTGCTGAATCACGTCGAGTCACATGGAATCTCTTCAAATGTCTTCCAATCCCATTGAATCCCTTCAGATCTCGTCAAATTCCGTCGAATCCCATCAAATCACGTCGAACTGAATTGAATAGATTAAAGTAGGGTAGCTCTGGGTGGGGTGCAGTAGGGTAGGGTAGGGTAGAATAGAACAGAGTACAAGAGAATAGGAGAGAATGGTGTGGAATGGAATAGAATGGAGTTGAAAGGAGTCGAATAGAGACGGATAGAGATGAATAGAGTAGAAAACAGTGGAATAGAGCAGGATAGGGCCGAATAGGACCAAAGAAGGCCTAATGGAGCAGAATCGACACAATCTGAGCCAAATCGAGATGAATGGAGCGAAATCGAGCTGAATGGAGCCGATTCGAACCGAATTGAGCTGATTCAAGCCTAATCACTTCGAATCGCGTGGAAATGTGTCAAATAAAATCGAATCAAACAGCTTAGAGAAGGGGAGGGGAGGGGAGCGGAGGGTAGAATAGAATAGAACAGTACTGAAGAGAAAGAATAGAATATAGTACAGTAGAGTAGAGCAAAGAAAAGTAGAGAAGAGTAGAGTAGAATTGAGTCGAATAGAGACAAATAGTGCAGTATATAGCTGAATAGAGACAATTCGAGCCGAATTGAGCCAAAAGGAAACAAAACAAGATGAATCGTGTCGAATTGCTTCGAACCGCGTCGAATCGAATCCGTTAGAATAGATTAGAGGAGGGTAGGGTAGGGTAGAAAAGAATAGAGTAGAATAGTGTAGAAAGGAATAGAATGGAGCCAAATGGGGTTGACTAGAGACAGAGTAGAAAACAGTCGAATCGAGCTGAGTAGGGCCGAATAAGGCTGCACTGAGTTAAATCGAGTTGAAAGGAGCAGAATCAAGCTGAATGGAGCTGATGGTGCCGAATCGAGCCGATTCAAGCACGATCGCGTCCAATTGCATCGAAATGCTTTGAATCGAATCAAATCGAATAGATTAGAATAGAATAGGGTACGGTACGGTATTTTAGGATGGGGTAGATGAAGGTAGACTATGGTACAGTAGACAAGAAAAGGCTAGAGTAGTAGCTTAGACTAATAAGCTGGACTAGTCAGCTAGACTAGGGGCATAGATCAGTAGCCTAGACAACTAGCCTTGGACAGTACCCTTGCCTTGACAAGTACCCTGAGTTTGTTCCCTAAACTAGTAGCCTTGCCTTAACTAGTAGCCTTATCTAGTAGCCTTACCTTAACTAGTACCCTGGCCTTAACTAGCACCCCTAACTAGTAGCCTTGCCTTAAGTAGTGGTCTTAAATACGACCCTTGTCTCCAACAGTACCCTCAACAAGTACCAGTGCCTTAACAAGTACCCTTAACTATTACCCTGGCATTAACTAGTACCATTAACGAATAAACCTTAGCTTAACTAGTACCCTTAACAAGTACCCTGGCATGAACTAGTAGCCTGAAATAGTACCCTTGCCCTAACTAGTACCCTTAATTACTACCCTTATTGAGTACTCCTAAGTAGTAGTAGGGTACGGTACGGTCGGGTACCGTAGGGTAGGGTAGCATACGGTGGAACAGAGAAAATAGAATAGAACAGCATAGGTCAGGGTAGGTTAGTTTAGTGTAGGGTATGGTAGAGTAGCATGGGATGGAATAGGGAAAATAGAAAAAGAGAATAGGATACAACAGAATAGAATAGATTAGGATAGGGTACGGTGGGGTAGGGTTCTGTAGAATAGGATAGTGTAGAATGGAATAGAATGGTGTGGAATGGAGTCGAATGGAGTCGAATAGAGATGAATAGAGCAGAAAAGAGTGGAATAGAGCTGAATAGCGTCGAACAGGGCCCCATACGGCCAAATCCAGCCGAATCCAGCCAAATCCAGCCGAATCGAGTCGAATCAACCAGATTCGAGCTGAATGTAGCCGAATGGAGCTGAAACAAGCCAAATAGAGACAAAAAAATGAACCGGGCCAAACTGAGCCAAATCACAACTAATCGCATCCTATTGCATCCAATTTCATTGAATCCCATGAAATCCAACCAAAACCCATCGAATCTCATGGAATCTCACCGAATAACATTGAACTGTGTCAAATAGAGCAGAATGGTATGGAATTGAATGGAATGCAATTAAATTGAATAGATTAGAGTAGTGTAGGTTAGGCTGGGATTCGGTAGGTTAGGGCAGAGTAGAATAGAATAGAGGAGAACACAAAGAGTAGAATGGAGTAGAGTTGAGCAGAGTCGAATAGTCAGAGTCGAGCAGTGCCGACTATAGATGAATAGATCCAATTCAAGCTGAATCGAGTCAAATGGAGAGGAAATGAGACAAATCGTAATGAATCAAATTGATTAAAATCGATAAGAGTAGGGTAGGGTAGAAGAGAATAGAATAGTGCAGAATGCAGTAGAATGGAGTCGAATCGTGTGGAACGGAGTCGAATGGAGCCAAATAGAGACGATTAAAGTAGAAAAGAGCTGAATAGAGCCAAAAAGGGCTGAAGAAGGTTGAATCGAGCCTAACTATGCTGAATTGAGCCGAATCGACCCGATTCAAGTCAAATAGAGCTAAATGGAGCCGATTCAAGCCTAATCACATGGAATCGCGTCGAAATGCATTGAAGTGAATTGAATAGATTAGAGTAGAGGGGGGTAGGGTAGGAGAGGTTTAGAAGAGAAGAGAAGAGAACACAACAGAAAGAATAGAATAGAATTAAGTAGAGTAGAAGAGAGTGAAATAGAGTTGAATAGAGGTGAATAGAGCCGAAAAGAGCCGAACAGAGCTGAATACACCCGAATCGACCAAATTCGAGGTGAATCAAGATGAAACATGTCGAATCGCGTTGAAATGTGTTGAACCGAATCAAATAGATTAGTGTAGGGCGGGTAAGGTTAGGGTAGGGTAGACTACGACAGAACTGAAAGAAAACAGTAGAGTAGAGAAAAGTAGGGTAGAGTAGACTAGAGACAAATAGAGTCGAATACTGCTGAACAGAGCCAAATAGAGCGGAAAAGAGCCGAGTAGAACCGACTTGAATCTAATGGAGGAAAAGGAGCTGAATCGAACCGATACGACCTAAATCAGGTCGGATCTCTTTCAAGTGTGTCACATAGAATCGAACAGATTACAGTAGGGTAAGGTAGGGTAGGGTAGGGTAGAATAGAATGCAGTAGAAAAGAACAGAAGAGAACTGAAAGAATAGAATAGGGTCGAGTAGTGTAGAGTATAGAAGAGTAGAGTAGAATAGAGTTCCATATTAACGAATAGAGCCAGAAAGAGCCAAAAAGAGCCGAAACGATAGAAATCAAGACGAATCGTGCCGAATCCCGCGGAATCGTGCCGTATCGCTTCGAATCCCGTCGGATTGCATTGAATCCCATCGATTCAAGTCAAATCCAATCCAATCGATTAGAATAGACTACTACTCTAAAAAACACATTTTTGTTTAGAGTCGCATAAAGTACAAGACAATAGAATAGAGAATAGAGTATGATGGAGTAGAATGCTGTAGAATGGAGTCGAATGGAGTCGAAAAGAGATAATAGAGTTGAGTAGAGTCTAATAGAGGAGAATAGAGCTGAATAGAGCCTATTAGAGCCGAATAGAACTTACTAGAGCCAAATGGAGCCGATTAGAGCCGAATCGAACAGATTTGAACTGAATGGGGATGAGTGGAGTGGAATGGAGCCGATTTGAGCCGAATCGCATCGAAATGCGTGGAAACGACTCAAGTAGAACAGATTAGAGTAGGGTAGGATAGAATAGAGAAGAATAGAATGGAACACAGTAGAACAGAAGAGAAAGAATACAATAGAATGGGGTAGAAAAAAGTAGAGGAGAGTAGAGCAAACAGAGTCGAATAGAGTCAAATCGAGCCGAATGGAGACGAAACAAGACAAATCACGTCGAATCCCATCGAATCAATTACAGGAAATTAGAGTACAGTAGAGTAGAATAGTGTAGAATGGAGTAGAATGGGGTGCGATGAAATCGAATGGAGTCGAAGAGAGTAGAAAAGATCCAAACAGAGCTAAATAGTGCCGAAGAGGGCCGAATCGAGCGGAATTGAGCCAAATCAAGCCACACTGAGCCGAATCCAGTGAATCGAGCCTAATGGAGCCGAATGAAGCTGAATCGACACTATTCGATCCAAATGGACACGAATCTAAACGATATGACCCGAATTGGGTCAAAATTCATCATATGGAATTGAATAGATTAGAGTAGGGGAGGTTCGGGTATGGTAGGGTTGGGTAGAATAGAGTAGAGTAGAATAGAATAAAACAGAATAGAAGAGAACAGAACAATACAGAAAGAATACAGAAAAGAGTAGACTAGAGTACAGTAGAGGGGAATAGAGTGAGAATAGAGCCAAATCGAGCCGAATCGCGTCGAAATGGGTCGAATCGTATCCAATCAAATGGATGAGACTAGATTAGAGTTGGGTAGCATAAGGTACGGTAGAATAGAGTAGAATAGAACAGGATAGAAACCATACAATAGAATACATCAGCTAAGAGTAGACTAGAGTACAAACGAGTAGACTAGAGTACAATAGAGTCGAATAGAGTCGAATAGAACTGAATAGTGCCGAATGCAGACAAAAGGAGAGGAATCGCGTTGAATCGATTAGAGTTAGAGTAGGGTAGGTAGAGCAGAATAGAGTAGTGTAGAACGGTGTGGAATGAATAGAATGGAGTGAAATAGAGATGAATAGAGTAGAAAAGAGTCAAATAGAGCAGAATAGGGCCAATAAGGCCGATTCGAGCAGAATCGAAGCGATTCAATCCAAAACGAGCCAAATGGAGCCTAATTGAGCCGAAGAGAGCCAAATCGATCCGAATCACGTTAACTTCGTAAAATCGAATCAAAACGTATAGATTAGAGAAGGGGAGGGGAGGGTAGAATAGACTAGAGTAGAATAGAAGAGATTAGAGCAGAATATAAAGAATGGAATAGATTGGAAAAGAGTAGAGTCGAATAGACTGAATAGAGACGGATAGAGCTGAATGGAGGTGAATACAGCTGAAAAGAGCCGTATAGTGCCGAAAAGTACCTAATTGAGCTGAATCAAGCAGAATCACACCGACTGTAGCTGAATAGAGTCGTAGCCCATCGAATCACATCGAATCACATCACTTTGGGTCAAATCGGGTTGAATCGCGTCAAATTACGTCGAATGTCATCGAATCACGCCGAATCGCTTCGTATCACATCGATTAACTTCGAATTACATCGAATCTCATAGAATCCTGCTGAATCACGTCGAGTCGCATGGAATCTCTTCAAATGTCTTCCAATCCCATTGAATCCCTTCAGATCTCGTCAAATTCCGTCGAATCCCATCAAATCACGTCGAACTGAATTGAATAGATTAAAGTAGGGTAGCTCTGGGTGGGGTGCAGTAGGGTAGGGTAGGGTAGAATAGAACAGAGTACAAGAGAATAGGAGAGAATGGTGTGGAATGGAATAGAATGGAGTTGAAAGGAGTCGAATAGAGACGGATAGAGATGAATAGAGTAGAAAACAGTGGAATAGAGCAGGATAGGGCCGAATAGGACCAAAGAAGGCCTAATGGAGCAGAATCGACACAATCTGAGCCAAATCGAGATGAATGGAGCGAAATCGAGCTGAATGGAGCCGATTCGAACCGAATTGAGCTGATTCAAGCCTAATCACTTCGAATCGCGTGGAAATGTGTCAAATAAAATCGAATCAAACAGCTTAGAGAAGGGGAGGGGAGGGGAGCGGAGGGTAGAATAGAATAGAACAGTACTGAAGAGAAAGAATAGAATATAGTACAGTAGAGTAGAGCAAAGAAAAGTAGAGAAGAGTAGAGTAGAATTGAGTCGAATAGAGACAAATAGTGCAGTATATAGCTGAATAGAGACAATTCGAGCCGAATTGAGCCAAAAGGAAACAAAACAAGATGAATCGTGTCGAATTGCTTCGAACCGCGTCGAATCGAATCCGTTAGAATAGATTAGAGGAGGGTAGGGTAGGGTAGAAAAGAATAGAGTAGAATAGTGTAGAAAGGAATAGAATGGAGCCAAATGGGGTTGACTAGAGACAGAGTAGAAAACAGTCGAATCGAGCTGAGTAGGGCCGAATAAGGCTGCACTGAGTTAAATCGAGTTGAAAGGAGCAGAATCAAGCTGAATGGAGCTGATGGTGCCGAATCGAGCCGATTCAAGCACGATCGCGTCCAATTGCATCGAAATGCTTTGAATCGAATCAAATCGAATAGATTAGAATAGAATAGGGTACGGTACGGTATTTTAGGATGGGGTAGATGAAGGTAGACTATGGTACAGTAGACAAGAAAAGGCTAGAGTAGTAGCTTAGACTAATAAGCTGGACTAGTCAGCTAGACTAGGGGCATAGATCAGTAGCCTAGACAACTAGCCTTGGACAGTACCCTTGCCTTGACAAGTACCCTGAGTTTGTTCCCTAAACTAGTAGCCTTGCCTTAACTAGTAGCCTTATCTAGTAGCCTTACCTTAACTAGTACCCTGGCCTTAACTAGCACCCCTAACTAGTAGCCTTGCCTTAAGTAGTGGTCTTAAATACGACCCTTGTCTCCAACAGTACCCTCAACAAGTACCAGTGCCTTAACAAGTACCCTTAACTATTACCCTGGCATCAACTAGTACCATTAACGAATAAACCTTAGCTTAACTAGTACCCTTAACAAGTACCCTGGCATGAACTAGTAGCCTGAAATAGTACCCTTGCCCTAACTAGTACCCTTAATTACTACCCTTATTGAGTACTCCTAAGTAGTAGTAGGGTACGGTACGGTCGGGTACCGTAGGGTAGGGTAGCATACGGTGGAACAGAGAAAATAGAATAGAACAGCATAGGTCAGGGTAGGTTAGTTTAGTGTAGGGTATGGTAGAGTAGCATGGGATGGAATAGGGAAAATAGAAAAAGAGAATAGGATACAACAGAATAGAATAGATTAGGATAGGGTACGGTGGGGTAGGGTTCTGTAGAATAGGATAGTGTAGAATGGAATAGAATGGTGTGGAATGGAGTCGAATGGAGTCGAATAGAGATGAATAGAGCAGAAAAGAGTGGAATAGAGCTGAATAGCGTCGAACAGGGCCCCATACGGCCAAATCCAGCCGAATCCAGCCAAATCCAGCCGAATCGAGTCGAATCAACCAGATTCGAGCTGAATGTAGCCGAATGGAGCTGAAACAAGCCAAATAGAGACAAAAAAATGAACCGGGCCAAACTGAGCCAAATCACAACTAATCGCATCCTATTGCATCCAATTTCATTGAATCCCATGAAATCCAACCAAAACCCATCGAATCTCATGGAATCTCACCGAATAACATTGAACTGTGTCAAATAGAGCAGAATGGTATGGAATTGAATGGAATGCAATTAAATTGAATAGATTAGAGTAGTGTAGGTTAGGCTGGGATTCGGTAGGTTAGGGCAGAGTAGAATAGAATAGAGGAGAACACAAAGAGTAGAATGGAGTAGAGTTGAGCAGAGTCGAATAGTCAGAGTCGAGCAGTGCCGACTATAGATGAATAGATCCAATTCAAGCTGAATCGAGTCAAATGGAGAGGAAATGAGACAAATCGTAATGAATCAAATTGATTAAAATCGATAAGAGTAGGGTAGGGTAGAAGAGAATAGAATAGTGCAGAATGCAGTAGAATGGAGTCGAATCGTGTGGAACGGAGTCGAATGGAGCCAAATAGAGACGATTAAAGTAGAAAAGAGCTGAATAGAGCCAAAAAGGGCTGAAGAAGGTTGAATCGAGCCTAACTATGCTGAATTGAGCCGAATCGACCCGATTCAAGTCAAATAGAGCTAAATGGAGCCGATTCAAGCCTAATCACATGGAATCGCGTCGAAATGCATTGAAGTGAATTGAATAGATTAGAGTAGAGGGGGGTAGGGTAGGAGAGGTTTAGAAGAGAAGAGAAGAGAACACAACAGAAAGAATAGAATAGAATTAAGTAGAGTAGAAGAGAGTGAAATAGAGTTGAATAGAGGTGAATAGAGCCGAAAAGAGCCGAACAGAGCTGAATACACCCGAATCGACCAAATTCGAGGTGAATCAAGATGAAACATGTCGAATCGCGTTGAAATGTGTTGAACCGAATCAAATAGATTAGTGTAGGGCGGGTAAGGTTAGGGTAGGGTAGACTACGACAGAACTGAAAGAAAACAGTAGAGTAGAGAAAAGTAGGGTAGAGTAGACTAGAGACAAATAGAGTCGAATACTGCTGAACAGAGCCAAATAGAGCGGAAAAGAGCCGAGTAGAACCGACTTGAATCTAATGGAGGAAAAGGAGCTGAATCGAACCGATACGACCTAAATCAGGTCGGATCTCTTTCAAGTGTGTCACATAGAATCGAACAGATTACAGTAGGGTAAGGTAGGGTAGGGTAGGGTAGAATAGAATGCAGTAGAAAAGAACAGAAGAGAACTGAAAGAATAGAATAGGGTCGAGTAGTGTAGAGTATAGAAGAGTAGAGTAGAATAGAGTTCCATATTAACGAATAGAGCCAGAAAGAGCCAAAAAGAGCCGAAACGATAGAAATCAAGACGAATCGTGCCGAATCCCGCGGAATCGTGCCGTATCGCTTCGAATCCCGTCGGATTGCATTGAATCCCATCGATTCAAGTCAAATCCAATCCAATCGATTAGAATAGACTACTACTCTAAAAAACACATTTTTGTTTAGAGTCGCATAAAGTACAAGACAATAGAATAGAGAATAGAGTATGATGGAGTAGAATGCTGTAGAATGGAGTCGAATGGAGTCGAAAAGAGATAATAGAGTTGAGTAGAGTCTAATAGAGGAGAATAGAGCTGAATAGAGCCTATTAGAGCCGAATAGAACTTACTAGAGCCAAATGGAGCCGATTAGAGCCGAATCGAACAGATTTGAACTGAATGGGGATGAGTGGAGTGGAATGGAGCCGATTTGAGCCGAATCGCATCGAAATGCGTGGAAACGACTCAAGTAGAACAGATTAGAGTAGGGTAGGATAGAATAGAGAAGAATAGAATGGAACACAGTAGAACAGAAGAGAAAGAATACAATAGAATGGGGTAGAAAAAAGTAGAGGAGAGTAGAGCAAACAGAGTCGAATAGAGTCAAATCGAGCCGAATGGAGACGAAACAAGACAAATCACGTCGAATCCCATCGAATCAATTACAGGAAATTAGAGTACAGTAGAGTAGAATAGTGTAGAATGGAGTAGAATGGGGTGCGATGAAATCGAATGGAGTCGAAGAGAGTAGAAAAGATCCAAACAGAGCTAAATAGTGCCGAAGAGGGCCGAATCGAGCGGAATTGAGCCAAATCAAGCCAAACTGAGCCGAATCCAGTGAATCGAGCCTAATGGAGCCGAATGAAGCTGAATCGACACTATTCGATCCAAATGGACACGAATCTAAAGGATATGACCCGAATTGGGTCAAAATTCATCATATGGAATTGAATAGATTAGAGTAGGGGAGGTTCGGGTATGGTAGGGTTGGGTAGAATAGAGTAGAGTAGAATAGAATAAAACAGAATAGAAGAGAACAGAACAATACAGAAAGAATACAGAAAAGAGTAGACTAGAGTACAGTAGAGGGGAATAGAGTGAGAATAGAGCCAAATCGAGCCGAATCGCGTCGAAATGGGTCGAATCGTATCCAATCAAATGGATGAGACTAGATTAGAGTTGGGTAGCATAAGGTACGGTAGAATAGAGTAGAATAGAACAGGATAGAAACCATACTATAGAATACATCAGCTAAGAGTAGACTAGAGTACAAACGAGTAGACTAGAGTACAATAGAGTCGAATAGAGTCGAATAGAACTGAATAGTGCCGAATGCAGACAAAAGGAGAGGAATCGCGTTGAATCGATTAGAGTTAGAGTAGGGTAGGTAGAGCAGAATAGAGTAGTGTAGAACGGTGTGGAATGAATAGAATGGAGTGAAATAGAGATGAATAGAGTAGAAAAGAGTCAAATAGAGCAGAATAGGGCCAATAAGGCCGATTCGAGCAGAATCGAAGCGATTCAATCCAAAACGAGCCAAATGGAGCCTAATTGAGCCGAAGAGAGCCAAATCGATCCGAATCACGTTAACTTCGTAAAATCGAATCAAAACGTATAGATTAGAGAAGGGGAGGGGAGGGTAGAATAGACTAGAGTAGAATAGAAGAGATTAGAGCAGAATATAAAGAATGGAATAGATTGGAAAAGAGTAGAGTCGAATAGACTGAATAGAGACGGATAGAGCTGAATGGAGGTGAATACAGCTGAAAAGAGCCGTATAGTGCCGAAAAGTACCTAATTGAGCTGAATCAAGCAGAATCACACCGACTGTAGCTGAATAGAGTCGTAGCCCATCGAATCACATCGAATCACATCACTTTGGGTCAAATCGGGTTGAATCGCGTCAAATTACGTCGAATGTCATCGAATCACGCCGAATCGCTTCGTATCACATCGATTAACTTCGAATTACATCGAATCTCATAGAATCCTGCTGAATCACGTCGAGTCACATGGAATCTCTTCAAATGTCTTCCAATCCCATTGAATCCCTTCAGATCTCGTCAAATTCCGTCGAATCCCATCAAATCACGTCGAACTGAATTGAATAGATTAAAGTAGGGTAGCTCTGGGTGGGGTGCAGTAGGGTAGGGTAGGGTAGAATAGAACAGAGTACAAGAGAATAGGAGAGAATGGTGTGGAATGGAATAGAATGGAGTTGAAAGGAGTCGAATAGAGACGGATAGAGATGAATAGAGTAGAAAACAGTGGAATAGAGCAGGATAGGGCCGAATAGGACCAAAGAAGGCCTAATGGAGCAGAATCGACACAATCTGAGCCAAATCGAGATGAATGGAGCGAAATCGAGCTGAATGGAGCCGATTCGAACCGAATTGAGCTGATTCAAGCCTAATCACTTCGAATCGCGTGGAAATGTGTCAAATAAAATCGAATCAAACAGCTTAGAGAAGGGGAGGGGAGGGGAGCGGAGGGTAGAATAGAATAGAACAGTACTGAAGAGAAAGAATAGAATATAGTACAGTAGAGTAGAGCAAAGAAAAGTAGAGAAGAGTAGAGTAGAATTGAGTCGAATAGAGACAAATAGTGCAGTATATAGCTGAATAGAGACAATTCGAGCCGAATTGAGCCAAAAGGAAACAAAACAAGATGAATCGTGTCGAATTGCTTCGAACCGCGTCGAATCGAATCCGTTAGAATAGATTAGAGGAGGGTAGGGTAGGGTAGAAAAGAATAGAGTAGAATAGTGTAGAAAGGAATAGAATGGAGCCAAATGGGGTTGACTAGAGACAGAGTAGAAAACAGTCGAATCGAGCTGAGTAGGGCCGAATAAGGCTGCACTGAGTTAAATCGAGTTGAAACGAGCAGAATCAAGCTGAATGGAGCTGATGGTGCCGAATCGAGCCGATTCAAGCACGATCGCGTCCAATTGCATCGAAATGCTTTGAATCGAATCAAATCGAATAGATTAGAATAGAATAGGGTACGGTACGGTATTTTAGGATGGGGTAGATGAAGGTAGACTATGGTACAGTAGACAAGAAAAGGCTAGAGTAGTAGCTTAGACTAATAAGCTGGACTAGTCAGCTAGACTAGGGGCATAGATCAGTAGCCTAGACAACTAGCCTTGGACAGTACCCTTGCCTTGACAAGTACCCTGAGTTTGTTCCCTAAACTAGTAGCCTTGCCTTAACTAGTAGCCTTATCTAGTAGCCTTACCTTAACTAGTACCCTGGCCTTAACTAGCACCCCTAACTAGTAGCCTTGCCTTAAGTAGTGGTCTTAAATACGACCCTTGTCTCCAACAGTACCCTCAACAAGTACCAGTGCCTTAACAAGTACCCTTAACTATTACCCTGGCATTAACTAGTACCATTAACGAATAAACCTTAGCTTAACTAGTACCCTTAACAAGTACCCTGGCATGAACTAGTAGCCTGAAATAGTACCCTTGCCCTAACTAGTACCCTTAATTACTACCCTTATTGAGTACTCCTAAGTAGTAGTAGGGTACGGTACGGTCGGGTACCGTAGGGTAGGGTAGCATACGGTGGAACAGAGAAAATAGAATAGAACAGCATAGGTCAGGGTAGGTTAGTTTAGTGTAGGGTATGGTAGAGTAGCATGGGATGGAATAGGGAAAATAGAAAAAGAGAATAGGATACAACAGAATAGAATAGATTAGGATAGGGTACGGTGGGGTAGGGTTCTGTAGAATAGGATAGTGTAGAATGGAATAGAATGGTGTGGAATGGAGTCGAATGGAGTCGAATAGAGATGAATAGAGCAGAAAAGAGTGGAATAGAGCTGAATAGCGTCGAACAGGGCCCCATACGGCCAAATCCAGCCGAATCCAGCCAAATCCAGCCGAATCGAGTTGAATCAACCAGATTCGAGCTGAATGTAGCCGAATGGAGCTGAAACAAGCCAAATAGAGACAAAAAAATGAACCGGGCCAAACTGAGCCAAATCACAACTAATCGCATCCTATTGCATCCAATTTCATTGAATCCCATGAAATCCAACCAAAACCCATCGAATCTCATGGAATCTCACCGAATAACATTGAACTGTGTCAAATAGAGCAGAATGGTATGGAATTGAATGGAATGCAATTAAATTGAATAGATTAGAGTAGTGTAGGTTAGGCTGGGATTCGGTAGGTTAGGGCAGAGTAGAATAGAATAGAGGAGAACACAAAGAGTAGAATGGAGTAGAGTTGAGCAGAGTCGAATAGTCAGAGTCGAGCAGTGCCGACTATAGATGAATAGATCCAATTCAAGCTGAATCGAGTCAAATGGAGAGGAAATGAGACAAATCGTAATGAATCAAATTGATTAAAATCGATAAGAGTAGGGTAGGGTAGAAGAGAATAGAATAGTGCAGAATGCAGTAGAATGGAGTCGAATCGTGTGGAACGGAGTCGAATGGAGCCAAATAGAGACGATTAAAGTAGAAAAGAGCTGAATAGAGCCAAAAAGGGCTGAAGAAGGTTGAATCGAGCCTAACTATGCTGAATTGAGCCGAATCGACCCGATTCAAGTCAAATAGAGCTAAATGGAGCCGATTCAAGCCTAATCACATGGAATCGCGTCGAAATGCATTGAAGTGAATTGAATAGATTAGAGTAGAGGGGGGTAGGGTAGGAGAGGTTTAGAAGAGAAGAGAAGAGAACACAACAGAAAGAATAGAATAGAATTAAGTAGAGTAGAAGAGAGTGAAATAGAGTTGAATAGAGGTGAATAGAGCCGAAAAGAGCCGAACAGAGCTGAATACACCCGAATCGACCAAATTCGAGGTGAATCAAGATGAAACATGTCGAATCGCGTTGAAATGTGTTGAACCGAATCAAATAGATTAGTGTAGGGCGGGTAAGGTTAGGGTAGGGTAGACTACGACAGAACTGAAAGAAAACAGTAGAGTAGAGAAAAGTAGGGTAGAGTAGACTAGAGACAAATAGAGTCGAATACTGCTGAACAGAGCCAAATAGAGCGGAAAAGAGCCGAGTAGAACCGACTTGAATCTAATGGAGGAAAAGGAGCTGAATCGAACCGATACGACCTAAATCAGGTCGGATCTCTTTCAAGTGTGTCACATAGAATCGAACAGATTACAGTAGGGTAAGGTAGGGTAGGGTAGGGTAGAATAGAATGCAGTAGAAAAGAACAGAAGAGAACTGAAAGAATAGAATAGGGTCGAGTAGTGTAGAGTATAGAAGAGTAGAGTAGAATAGAGTTCCATATTAACGAATAGAGCCAGAAAGAGCCAAAAAGAGCCGAAACGATAGAAATCAAGACGAATCGTGCCGAATCCCGCGGAATCGTGCCGTATCGCTTCGAATCCCGTCGGATTGCATTGAATCCCATCGATTCAAGTCAAATCCAATCCAATCGATTAGAATAGACTACTACTCTAAAAAACACATTTTTGTTTAGAGTCGCATAAAGTACAAGACAATAGAATAGAGAATAGAGTATGATGGAGTAGAATGCTGTAGAATGGAGTCGAATGGAGTCGAAAAGAGATAATAGAGTTGAGTAGAGTCTAATAGAGGAGAATAGAGCTGAATAGAGCCTATTAGAGCCGAATAGAACTTACTAGAGCCAAATGGAGCCGATTAGAGCCGAATCGAACAGATTTGAACTGAATGGGGATGAGTGGAGTGGAATGGAGCCGATTTGAGCCGAATCGCATCGAAATGCGTGGAAACGACTCAAGTAGAACAGATTAGAGTAGGGTAGGATAGAATAGAGAAGAATAGAATGGAACACAGTAGAACAGAAGAGAAAGAATACAATAGAATGGGGTAGAAAAAAGTAGAGGAGAGTAGAGCAAACAGAGTCGAATAGAGTCAAATCGAGCCGAATGGAGACGAAACAAGACAAATCACGTCGAATCCCATCGAATCAATTACAGGAAATTAGAGTACAGTAGAGTAGAATAGTGTAGAATGGAGTAGAATGGGGTGCGATGAAATCGAATGGAGTCGAAGAGAGTAGAAAAGATCCAAACAGAGCTAAATAGTGCCGAAGAGGGCCGAATCGAGCGGAATTGAGCCAAATCAAGCCAAACTGAGCCGAATCCAGTGAATCGAGCCTAATGGAGCCGAATGAAGCTGAATCGACACTATTCGATCCAAATGGACACGAATCTAAAGGATATGACCCGAATTGGGTCAAAATTCATCATATGGAATTGAATAGATTAGAGTAGGGGAGGTTCGGGTATGGTAGGGTTGGGTAGAATAGAGTAGAGTAGAATAGAATAAAACAGAATAGAAGAGAACAGAACAATACAGAAAGAATACAGAAAAGAGTAGACTAGAGTACAGTAGAGGGGAATAGAGTGAGAATAGAGCCAAATCGAGCCGAATCGCGTCGAAATGGGTCGAATCGTATCCAATCAAATGGATGAGACTAGATTAGAGTTGGGTAGCATAAGGTACGGTAGAATAGAGTAGAATAGAACAGGATAGAAACCATACTATAGAATACATCAGCTAAGAGTAGACTAGAGTACAAACGAGTAGACTAGAGTACAATAGAGTCGAATAGAGTCGAATAGAACTGAATAGTGCCGAATGCAGACAAAAGGAGAGGAATCGCGTTGAATCGATTAGAGTTAGAGTAGGGTAGGTAGAGCAGAATAGAGTAGTGTAGAACGGTGTGGAATGAATAGAATGGAGTGAAATAGAGATGAATAGAGTAGAAAAGAGTCAAATAGAGCAGAATAGGGCCAATAAGGCCGATTCGAGCAGAATCGAAGCGATTCAATCCAAAACGAGCCAAATGGAGCCTAATTGAGCCGAAGAGAGCCAAATCGATCCGAATCACGTTAACTTCGTAAAATCGAATCAAAACGTATAGATTAGAGAAGGGGAGGGGAGGGTAGAATAGACTAGAGTAGAATAGAAGAGATTAGAGCAGAATATAAAGAATGGAATAGATTGGAAAAGAGTAGAGTCGAATAGACTGAATAGAGACGGATAGAGCTGAATGGAGGTGAATACAGCTGAAAAGAGCCGTATAGTGCCGAAAAGTACCTAATTGAGCTGAATCAAGCAGAATCACACCGACTGTAGCTGAATAGAGTCGTAGCCCATCGAATCACATCGAATCACATCACTTTGGGTCAAATCGGGTTGAATCGCGTCAAATTACGTCGAATGTCATCGAATCACGCCGAATCGCTTCGTATCACATCGATTAACTTCGAATTACATCGAATCTCATAGAATCCTGCTGAATCACGTCGAGTCACATGGAATCTCTTCAAATGTCTTCCAATCCCATTGAATCCCTTCAGATCTCGTCAAATTCCGTCGAATCCCATCAAATCACGTCGAACTGAATTGAATAGATTAAAGTAGGGTAGCTCTGGGTGGGGTGCAGTAGGGTAGGGTAGGGTAGAATAGAACAGAGTACAAGAGAATAGGAGAGAATGGTGTGGAATGGAATAGAATGGAGTTGAAAGGAGTCGAATAGAGACGGATAGAGATGAATAGAGTAGAAAACAGTGGAATAGAGCAGGATAGGGCCGAATAGGACCAAAGAAGGCCTAATGGAGCAGAATCGACACAATCTGAGCCAAATCGAGATGAATGGAGCGAAATCGAGCTGAATGGAGCCGATTCGAACCGAATTGAGCTGATTCAAGCCTAATCACTTCGAATCGCGTGGAAATGTGTCAAATAAAATCGAATCAAACAGCTTAGAGAAGGGGAGGGGAGGGGAGCGGAGGGTAGAATAGAATAGAACAGTACTGAAGAGAAAGAATAGAATATAGTACAGTAGAGTAGAGCAAAGAAAAGTAGAGAAGAGTAGAGTAGAATTGAGTCGAATAGAGACAAATAGTGCAGTATATAGCTGAATAGAGACAATTCGAGCCGAATTGAGCCAAAAGGAAACAAAACAAGATGAATCGTGTCGAATTGCTTCGAACCGCGTCGAATCGAATCCGTTAGAATAGATTAGAGGAGGGTAGGGTAGGGTAGAAAAGAATAGAGTAGAATAGTGTAGAAAGGAATAGAATGGAGCCAAATGGGGTTGACTAGAGACAGAGTAGAAAACAGTCGAATCGAGCTGAGTAGGGCCGAATAAGGCTGCACTGAGTTAAATCGAGTTGAAACGAGCAGAATCAAGCTGAATGGAGCTGATGGTGCCGAATCGAGCCGATTCAAGCACGATCGCGTCCAATTGCATCGAAATGCTTTGAATCGAATCAAATCGAATAGATTAGAATAGAATAGGGTACGGTACGGTATTTTAGGATGGGGTAGATGAAGGTAGACTATGGTACAGTAGACAAGAAAAGGCTAGAGTAGTAGCTTAGACTAATAAGCTGGACTAGTCAGCTAGACTAGGGGCATAGATCAGTAGCCTAGACAACTAGCCTTGGACAGTACCCTTGCCTTGACAAGTACCCTGAGTTTGTTCCCTAAACTAGTAGCCTTGCCTTAACTAGTAGCCTTATCTAGTAGCCTTACCTTAACTAGTACCCTGGCCTTAACTAGCACCCCTAACTAGTAGCCTTGCCTTAAGTAGTGGTCTTAAATACGACCCTTGTCTCCAACAGTACCCTCAACAAGTACCAGTGCCTTAACAAGTACCCTTAACTATTACCCTGGCATTAACTAGTACCATTAACGAATAAACCTTAGCTTAACTAGTACCCTTAACAAGTACCCTGGCATGAACTAGTAGCCTGAAATAGTACCCTTGCCCTAACTAGTACCCTTAATTACTACCCTTATTGAGTACTCCTAAGTAGTAGTAGGGTACGGTACGGTCGGGTACCGTAGGGTAGGGTAGCATACGGTGGAACAGAGAAAATAGAATAGAACAGCATAGGTCAGGGTAGGTTAGTTTAGTGTAGGGTATGGTAGAGTAGCATGGGATGGAATAGGGAAAATAGAAAAAGAGAATAGGATACAACAGAATAGAATAGATTAGGATAGGGTACGGTGGGGTAGGGTTCTGTAGAATAGGATAGTGTAGAATGGAATAGAATGGTGTGGAATGGAGTCGAATGGAGTCGAATAGAGATGAATAGAGCAGAAAAGAGTGGAATAGAGCTGAATAGCGTCGAACAGGGCCCCATACGGCCAAATCCAGCCGAATCCAGCCAAATCCAGCCGAATCGAGTCGAATCAACCAGATTCGAGCTGAATGTAGCCGAATGGAGCTGAAACAAGCCAAATAGAGACAAAAAAATGAACCGGGCCAAACTGAGCCAAATCACAACTAATCGCATCCTATTGCATCCAATTTCATTGAATCCCATGAAATCCAACCAAAACCCATCGAATCTCATGGAATCTCACCGAATAACATTGAACTGTGTCAAATAGAGCAGAATGGTATGGAATTGAATGGAATCCAATTAAATTGAATAGATTAGAGTAGTGTAGGTTAGGCTGGGATTCGGTAGGTTAGGGCAGAGTAGAATAGAATAGAGGAGAACACAAAGAGTAGAATGGAGTAGAGTTGAGCAGAGTCGAATAGTCAGAGTCGAGCAGTGCCGACTATAGATGAATAGATCCAATTCAAGCTGAATCGAGTCAAATGGAGAGGAAATGAGACAAATCGTAATGAATCAAATTGATTAAAATCGATAAGAGTAGGGTAGGGTAGAAGAGAATAGAATAGTGCAGAATGCAGTAGAATGGAGTCGAATCGTGTGGAACGGAGTCGAATGGAGCCAAATAGAGACGATTAAAGTAGAAAAGAGCTGAATAGAGCCAAAAAGGGCTGAAGAAGGTTGAATCGAGCCTAACTATGCTGAATTGAGCCGAATCGACCCGATTCAAGTCAAATAGAGCTAAATGGAGCCGATTCAAGCCTAATCACATGGAATCGCGTCGAAATGCATTGAAGTGAATTGAATAGATTAGAGTAGAGGGGGGTAGGGTAGGAGAGGTTTAGAAGAGAAGAGAAGAGAACACAACAGAAAGAATAGAATAGAATTAAGTAGAGTAGAAGAGAGTGAAATAGAGTTGAATAGAGGTGAATAGAGCCGAAAAGAGCCGAACAGAGCTGAATACACCCGAATCGACCAAATTCGAGGTGAATCAAGATGAAACATGTCGAATCGCGTTGAAATGTGTTGAACCGAATCAAATAGATTAGTGTAGGGCGGGTAAGGTTAGGGTAGGGTAGACTACGACAGAACTGAAAGAAAACAGTAGAGTAGAGAAAAGTAGGGTAGAGTAGACTAGAGACAAATAGAGTCGAATACTGCTGAACAGAGCCAAATAGAGCGGAAAAGAGCCGAGTAGAACCGACTTGAATCTAATGGAGGAAAAGGAGCTGAATCGAACCGATACGACCTAAATCAGGTCGGATCTCTTTCAAGTGTGTCACATAGAATCGAACAGATTACAGTAGGGTAAGGTAGGGTAGGGTAGGGTAGAATAGAATGCAGTAGAAAAGAACAGAAGAGAACTGAAAGAATAGAATAGGGTCGAGTAGTGTAGAGTATAGAAGAGTAGAGTAGAATAGAGTTCCATATTAACGAATAGAGCCAGAAAGAGCCAAAAAGAGCCGAAACGATAGAAATCAAGACGAATCGTGCCGAATCCCGCGGAATCGTGCCGTATCGCTTCGAATCCCGTCGGATTGCATTGAATCCCATCGATTCAAGTCAAATCCAATCCAATCGATTAGAATAGACTACTACTCTAAAAAACACATTTTTGTTTAGAGTCGCATAAAGTACAAGACAATAGAATAGAGAATAGAGTATGATGGAGTAGAATGCTGTAGAATGGAGTCGAATGGAGTCGAAAAGAGATAATAGAGTTGAGTAGAGTCTAATAGAGGAGAATAGAGCTGAATAGAGCCTATTAGAGCCGAATAGAACTTACTAGAGCCAAATGGAGCCGATTAGAGCCGAATCGAACAGATTTGAACTGAATGGGGATGAGTGGAGTGGAATGGAGCCGATTTGAGCCGAATCGCATCGAAATGCGTGGAAACGACTCAAGTAGAACAGATTAGAGTAGGGTAGGATAGAATAGAGAAGAATAGAATGGAACACAGTAGAACAGAAGAGAAAGAATACAATAGAATGGGGTAGAAAAAAGTAGAGGAGAGTAGAGCAAACAGAGTCGAATAGAGTCAAATCGAGCCGAATGGAGACGAAACAAGACAAATCACGTCGAATCCCATCGAATCAATTACAGGAAATTAGAGTACAGTAGAGTAGAATAGTGTAGAATGGAGTAGAATGGGGTGCGATGAAATCGAATGGAGTCGAAGAGAGTAGAAAAGATCCAAACAGAGCTAAATAGTGCCGAAGAGGGCCGAATCGAGCGGAATTGAGCCAAATCAAGCCAAACTGAGCCGAATCCAGTGAATCGAGCCTAATGGAGCCGAATGAAGCTGAATCGACACTATTCGATCCAAATGGACACGAATCTAAAGGATATGACCCGAATTGGGTCAAAATTCATCATATGGAATTGAATAGATTAGAGTAGGGGAGGTTCGGGTATGGTAGGGTTGGGTAGAATAGAGTAGAGTAGAATAGAATAAAACAGAATAGAAGAGAACAGAACAATACAGAAAGAATACAGAAAAGAGTAGACTAGAGTACAGTAGAGGGGAATAGAGTGAGAATAGAGCCAAATCGAGCCGAATCGCGTCGAAATGGGTCGAATCGTATCCAATCAAATGGATGAGACTAGATTAGAGTTGGGTAGCATAAGGTACGGTAGAATAGAGTAGAATAGAACAGGATAGAAACCATACAATAGAATACATCAGCTAAGAGTAGACTAGAGTACAAACGAGTAGACTAGAGTACAATAGAGTCGAATAGAGTCGAATAGAACTGAATAGTGCCGAATGCAGACAAAAGGAGAGGAATCGCGTTGAATCGATTAGAGTTAGAGTAGGGTAGGTAGAGCAGAATAGAGTAGTGTAGAACGGTGTGGAATGAATAGAATGGAGTGAAATAGAGATGAATAGAGTAGAAAAGAGTCAAATAGAGCAGAATAGGGCCAATAAGGCCGATTCGAGCAGAATCGAAGCGATTCAATCCAAAACGAGCCAAATGGAGCCTAATTGAGCCGAAGAGAGCCAAATCGATCCGAATCACGTTAACTTCGTAAAATCGAATCAAAACGTATAGATTAGAGAAGGGGAGGGGAGGGTAGAATAGACTAGAGTAGAATAGAAGAGATTAGAGCAGAATATAAAGAATGGAATAGATTGGAAAAGAGTAGAGTCGAATAGACTGAATAGAGACGGATAGAGCTGAATGGAGGTGAATACAGCTGAAAAGAGCCGTATAGTGCCGAAAAGTACCTAATTGAGCTGAATCAAGCAGAATCACACCGACTGTAGCTGAATAGAGTCGTAGCCCATCGAATCCCATCGAATCACATCACTTTGGGTCAAATCGGGTTGAATCGCGTCAAATTACGTCGAATGTCATCGAATCACGCCGAATCGCTTCGTATCACATCGATTAACTTCGAATTACATCGAATCTCATAGAATCCTGCTGAATCACGTCGAGTCGCATGGAATCTCTTCAAATGTCTTCCAATCCCATTGAATCCCTTCAGATCTCGTCAAATTCCGTCGAATCCCATCAAATCACGTCGAACTGAATTGAATAGATTAAAGTAGGGTAGCTCTGGGTGGGGTGCAGTAGGGTAGGGTAGGGTAGAATAGAACAGAGTACAAGAGAATAGGAGAGAATGGTGTGGAATGGAATAGAATGGAGTTGAAAGGAGTCGAATAGAGACGGATAGAGATGAATAGAGTAGAAAACAGTGGAATAGAGCAGGATAGGGCCGAATAGGACCAAAGAAGGCCTAATGGAGCAGAATCGACACAATCTGAGCCAAATCGAGATGAATGGAGCGAAATCGAGCTGAATGGAGCCGATTCGAACCGAATTGAGCTGATTCAAGCCTAATCACTTCGAATCGCGTGGAAATGTGTCAAATAAAATCGAATCAAACAGCTTAGAGAAGGGGAGGGGAGGGGAGCGGAGGGTAGAATAGAATAGAACAGTACTGAAGAGAAAGAATAGAATATAGTACAGTAGAGTAGAGCAAAGAAAAGTAGAGAAGAGTAGAGTAGAATTGAGTCGAATAGAGACAAATAGTGCAGTATATAGCTGAATAGAGACAATTCGAGCCGAATTGAGCCAAATGGAAACAAAACAAGATGAATCGTGTCGAATTGCTTCGAACCGCGTCGAATCGAATCCGTTAGAATAGATTAGAGGAGGGTAGGGTAGGGTAGAAAAGAATAGAGTAGAATAGTGTAGAAAGAAATAGAATGGAGCCAAATGGGGTTGACTAGAGACAGAGTAGAAAACAGTCGAATCGAGCTGAGTAGGGCCGAATAAGGCTGCACTGAGTTAAATCGAGTTGAAACGAGCAGAATCAAGCTGAATGGAGCTGATGGTGCCGAATCGAGCCGATTCAAGCACGATCGCGTCCAATTGCATCGAAATGCTTTGAATCGAATCAAATCGAATAGATTAGAATAGGGTACGGTACGGTATTTTAGGATGGGGTAGATGAAGGTAGACTATGGTACAGTAGACAAGAAAAGGCTAGAGTAGTAGCTTAGACTAATAAGCTGGACTAGTCAGCTAGACTAGGGGCATAGATCAGTAGCCTAGACAACTAGCCTTGGACAGTACCCTTGCCTTGACAAGTACCCTGAGTTTGTTCCCTAAACTAGTAGCCTTGCCTTAACTAGTAGCCTTATCTAGTAGCCTTAACTTAACTAGTACCCTGGCCTTAACTAGCACCCCTAACTAGTAGCCTTGCCTTAAGTAGTGGTCTTAAATACGACCCTTGTCTCCAACAGTACCCTCAACAAGTACCAGTGCCTTAACAAGTACCCTTAACTATTACCCTGGCATTAACTAGTACCATTAACGAATAAACCTTAGCTTAACTAGTACCCTTAACAAGTACCCTGGCATGAACTAGTAGCCTGAAATAGTACCCTTGCCCTAACTAGTACCCTTAATTACTACCCTTATTGAGTACTCCTAAGTAGTAGTAGGGTACGGTACGGTCGGGTACCGTAGGGTAGGGTAGCATACGGTGGAACAGAGAAAATAGAATAGAACAGCATAGGTCAGGGTAGGTTAGTTTAGTGTAGGGTATGGTAGAGTAGCATGGGATGGAAGAGGGAAAATAGAAAAAGAGAATAGGATACAACAGAATAGAATAGATTAGGATAGGGTACGGTGGGGTAGGGTTCTGTAGAATAGGATAGTGTAGAATGGAATAGAATGGTGTGGAATGGAGTCGAATGGAGTCGAATAGAGATGAATAGAGCAGAAAAGAGTGGAATAGAGCTGAATAGCGCCGAACAGGGCCCCATACGGCCAAATCCAGCCGAATCCAGCCAAATCCAGCCGAATCGAGTCGAATCAACCAGATTCGAGCTGAATGTAGCCGAATGGAGCTGAAACAAGCCAAATAGAGACAAAAAAATGAACCGGGCCAAACTGAGCCAAATCACAACTAATCGCATCCTATTGCATCCAATTTCATTGAATCCCATGAAATCCAACCAAAACCCATCGAATCTCATGGAATCTCACCGAATAACATTGAACTGTGTCAAATAGAGCAGAATGGTATGGAATTGAATGGAATCCAATTAAATTGAATAGATTAGAGTAGTGTAGGTTAGGCTGGGATTCGGTAGGTTAGGGCAGAGTAGAATAGAATAGAGGAGAACACAAAGAGTAGAATGGAGTAGAGTTGAGCAGAGTCGAATAGTCAGAGTCGAGCAGTGCCAACTATAGATGAATAGATCCAATTCAAGCTGAATCGAGTCAAATGGAGAGGAAATGAGACAAATCGTAATGAATCAAATTGATTAAAATCGATAAGAGTAGGGTAGGGTAGAAGAGAATAGAATAGTGCAGAATGCAGTAGAATGGAGTCGAATCGTGTGGAACGGAGTCGAATGGAGCCAAATAGAGACGATTAAAGTAGAAAAGAGCTGAATAGAGCCAAAAAGGGCTGAAGAAGGTTGAATCGAGCCTAACTATGCTGAATTGAGCCGAATCGACCCGATTCAAGTCAAATAGAGCTAAATGGAGCCGATTCAAGCCTAATCACATGGAATCGCGTCGAAATGCATTGAAGTGAATTGAACAGATTAGAGTAGAGGGGGGTAGGGTAGGAGAGGTTTAGAAGAGAAGAGAAGAGAACACAACAGAAAGAATAGAATAGAATTAAGTAGAGTAGAAGAGAGTGAAATAGAGTTGAATAGAGGTGAATAGAGCCGAAAAGAGCCGAACAGAGCTGAATACACCCGAATCGACCAAATTCGAGGTGAATCAAGATGAAACATGTCGAATCGCGTTGAAATGTGTTGAATCGAATCAAATAGATTAGTGTAGGGCGGGTAAGGTTAGGGTAGGGTAGACTACGACAGAACTGAAAGAAAACAGTAGAGTAGAGAAAAGTAGGGTAGAGTAGACTAGAGACAAATAGAGTCGAATACTGCTGAACAGAGCCAAATAGAGCGGAAAAGAGCCGAGTAGAACCGACTTGAATCTAATGGAGGAAAAGGAGCTGAATCGAACCGATACGACCTAAATCAGGTCGAATCTCTTTCAAGTGTGTCACATAGAATCGAACAGATTACGGTAGGGTAAGGTAGGGTAGGGTAGGGTAGAATAGAATGCAGTAGAAAAGAACAGAAGAGAACTGAAAGAATAGAATAGGGTCGAGTAGTGTAGAGTATAGAAGAGTAGAGTAGAATAGAGTTCCATATTAACGAATAGAGCCAGAAAGAGCCAAAAAGAGCCGAAACGATAGAAATCAAGACGAATCGTGCCGAATCCCGCGGAATCGTGCCGTATCGCTTCGAATCCCGTCGGATTGCATTGAATCCCATCGATTCAAGTCAAATCCAATCCAATCGATTAGAATAGACTACTACTCTAAAAAACACATTTTTGTTTAGAGTCGCATAAAGTACAAGACAATAGAATAGAGAATAGAGTATGATGGAGTAGAATGCTGTAGAATGGAGTCGAATGGAGTCGAAAAGAGATAATAGAGTTGAGTAGAGTCTAATAGAGGAGAATAGAGCTGAATAGAGCCTATTAGAGCCGAATAGAACTTACTAGAGCCAAATGGAGCCGATTAGAGCCGAATCGAACAGATTTGAACTGAATGGGGATGAGTGGAGTGGAATGGAGCCGATTTGAGCCGAATCGCATCGAAATGCGTGGAAACGACTCAAGTAGAACAGATTAGAGTAGGGTAGGATAGAATAGAGAAGAATAGAATGGAACACAGTAGAACAGAAGAGAAAGAATACAATAGAATGGGGTAGAAAAAAGTAGAGGAGAGTAGAGCAAACAGAGTCGAATAGAGTCAAATCGAGCCGAATGGAGACGAAACAAGACAAATCACGTCGAATCCCATCGAATCAATTACAGGAAATTAGAGTACAGTAGAGTAGAATAGTGTAGAATGGAGTAGAATGGGGTGCGATGAAACCGAATGGAGTCGAAGAGAGTAGAAAAGATCCAAACAGAGCTAAATAGTGCCGAAGAGGGCCGAATCGAGCGGAATTGAGCCAAATCAAGCCAAACTGAGCCGAATCCAGTGAATCGAGCCTAATGGAGCCGAATGAAGCTGAATCGACACTATTCGATCCAAATGGACACGAATCTAAAGGATATGACCCGAATTGGGTCAAAATTCATCATATGGAATTGAATAGATTAGAGTAGGGGAGGTTCGGGTATGGTAGGGTTGGGTAGAATAGAGTAGAGTAGAATAGAATAAAACAGAATAGAAGAGAACAGAACAATACAGAAAGAATACAGAAAAGAGTAGACTAGAGTACAGTAGAGGGGAATAGAGTGAGAATAGAGCCAAATCGAGCCGAATCGCGTCGAAATGGGTCGAATCGTATCCAATCAAATGGATGAGACTAGATTAGAGTTGGGTAGCATAAGGTACGGTAGAATAGAGTAGAATAGAACAGGATAGAAACCATACTATAGAATACATCAGCTAAGAGTAGACTAGAGTACAAACGAGTAGACTAGAGTACAATAGAGTCGAATAGAGTCGAATAGAACTGAATAGTGCCGAACGCAGACAAAAGGAGAGGAATCGCGTTGAATCGATTAGAGTTAGAGTAGGGTAGGTAGAGCAGAATAGAGTAGTGTAGAACGGTGTGGAATGAATAGAATGGAGTGAAATAGAGATGAATAGAGTAGAAAAGAGTCAAATAGAGCAGAATAGGGCCAATAAGGCCGATTCGAGCAGAATCGAAGCGATTCAATCCAAAACGAGCCAAATGGAGCCTAATTGAGCCGAAGAGAGCCAAATCGATCCGAATCACGTTAACTTCGTAAAATCGAATCAAAACGTATAGATTAGAGAAGGGGAGGGGAGGGTAGAATAGACTAGAGTAGAATAGAAGAGATTAGAGCAGAATATAAAGAATGGAATAGATTGGAAAAGAGTAGAGTCGAATAGACTGAATAGAGACGGATAGAGCTGAATGGAGGTGAATACAGCTGAAAAGAGCCGTATAGTGCCGAAAAGTACCTAATTGAGCTGAATCAAGCAGAATCACACCGACTGTAGCTGAATAGAGTCGTAGCCCATCGAATCACATCGAATCACATCACTTTGGGTCAAATCGGGTTGAATCGCGTCAAATTACGTCGAATGTCATCGAATCACGCCGAATCGCTTCGTATCACATCGATTAACTTCGAATTACATCGAATCTCATAGAATCCTGCTGAATCACGTCGAGTCGCATGGAATCTCTTCAAATGTCTTCCAATCCCATTGAATCCCTTCAGATCTCGTCAAATTCCGTCGAATCCCATCAAATCACGTCGAACTGAATTGAATAGATTAAAGTAGGGTAGTTCTGGGTGGGGTGCAGTAGGGTAGGGTAGGGTAGAATAGAACAGAGTACAAGAGAATAGGAGAGAATGGTGTGGAATGGAATAGAATGGAGTTGAAAGGAGTCGAATAGAGACGGATAGAGATGAATAGAGTAGAAAACAGTGGAATAGAGCAGGATAGGGCCGAATAGGACCAAAGAAGGCCTAATGGAGCAGAATCGACACAATCTGAGCCAAATCGAGATGAATGGAGCGAAATCGAGCTGAATGGAGCCGATTCGAACCGAATTGAGCTGATTCAAGCCTAATCACTTCGAATCGCGTGGAAATGTGTCAAATAAAATCGAATCAAACAGCTTAGAGAAGGGGAGGGGAGGGGAGCGGAGGGTAGAATAGAATAGAACAGTACTGAAGAGAAAGAATAGAATATAGTACAGTAGAGTAGAGCAAAGAAAAGTAGAGAAGAGTAGAGTAGAATTGAGTCGAATAGAGACAAATAGTGCAGTATATAGCTGAATAGAGACAATTCGAGCCGAATTGAGCCAAAAGGAAACAAAACAAGATGAATCGTGTCGAATTGCTTCGAACCGCGTCGAATCGAATCCGTTAGAATAGATTAGAGGAGGGTAGGGTAGGGTAGAAAAGAATAGAGTAGAATAGTGTAGAAAGGAATAGAATGGAGCCAAATGGGGTTGACTAGAGACAGAGTAGAAAACAGTCGAATCGAGCTGAGTAGGGCCGAATAAGGCTGCACTGAGTTAAATCGAGTTGAAACGAGCAGAATCAAGCTGAATGGAGCTGATGGTGCCGAATCGAGCCGATTCAAGCACGATCGCGTCCAATTGCATCGAAATGCTTTGAATCGAATCAAATCGAATAGATTAGAATAGAATAGGGTACGGTACGGTATTTTAGGATGGGGTAGATGAAGGTAGACTATGGTACAGTAGACAAGAAAAGGCTAGAGTAGTAGCTTAGACTAATAAGCTGGACTAGTCAGCTAGACTAGGGGCATAGATCAGTAGCCTAGACAACTAGCCTTGGACAGTACCCTTGCCTTGACAAGTACCCTGAGTTTGTTCCCTAAACTAGTAGCCTTGCCTTAACTAGTAGCCTTATCTAGTAGCCTTACCTTAACTAGTACCCTGGCCTTAACTAGCACCCCTAACTAGTAGCCTTGCCTTAAGTAGTGGTCTTAAATACGACCCTTGTCTCCAACAGTACCCTCAACAAGTACCAGTGCCTTAACAAGTACCCTTAACTATTACCCTGGCATTAACTAGTACCATTAACGAATAAACCTTAGCTTAACTAGTACCCTTAACAAGTACCCTGGCATGAACTAGTAGCCTGAAATAGTACCCTTGCCCTAACTAGTACCCTTAATTACTACCCTTATTGAGTACTCCTAAGTAGTAGTAGGGTACGGTACGGTCGGGTACCGTAGGGTAGGGTAGCATACGGTGGAACAGAGAAAATAGAATAGAACAGCATAGGTCAGGGTAGGTTAGTTTAGTGTAGGGTATGGTAGAGTAGCATGGGATGGAATAGGGAAAATAGAAAAAGAGAATAGGATACAACAGAATAGAATAGATTAGGATAGGGTACGGTGGGGTAGGGTTCTGTAGAATAGGATAGTGTAGAATGGAATAGAATGGTGTGGAATGGAGTCGAATGGAGTCGAATAGAGATGAATAGAGCAGAAAAGAGTGGAATAGAGCTGAATAGCGCCGAACAGGGCCCCATAAGGCCAAATCCAGCCGAATCAAGCCAAATCGAGCCGAATCGAGTCGAATCAACCAGATTCGAGCTGAATGTAGCCGAATGGAGCTGAAACAAGCCAAATAGAGACAAAAAAATGAACCGGGCCAAACTGAGCCAAATCACAACTAATCGCATCCTATTGCATCCAATTTCATTGAATCCCATGAAATCCAACCAAAACCCATCGAATCTCATGGAATCTCACCGAATAACATTGAACTGTGTCAAATAGAGCAGAATGGTATGGAATTGAATGGAATGCAATTAAATTGAATAGATTAGAGTAGTGTAGGTTAGGCTGGGATTCGGTAGGTTAGGGCAGAGTAGAATAGAATAGAGGAGAACACAAAGAGTAGAATGGAGTAGAGTTGAGCAGAGTCGAATAGTCAGAGTCGAGCAGTGCCGACTATAGATGAATAGATCCAATTCAAGCTGAATCGAGTCAAATGGAGAGGAAATGAGACAAATCGTAATGAATCAAATTGATTAAAATCGATAAGAGTAGGGTAGGGTAGAAGAGAATAGAATAGTGCAGAATGCAGTAGAATGGAGTCGAATCGTGTGGAACGGAGTCGAATGGAGCCAAATAGAGACGATTAAAGTAGAAAAGAGCTGAATAGAGCCAAAAAGGGCTGAAGAAGGTTGAATCGAGCCTAACTATGCTGAATTGAGCCGAATCGACCCGATTCAAGTCAAATAGAGCTAAATGGAGCCGATTCAAGCCTAATCACATGGAATCGCGTCGAAATGCATTGAAGTGAATTGAATAGATTAGAGTAGAGGGGGGTAGGGTAGGAGAGGTTTAGAAGAGAAGAGAAGAGAACACAACAGAAAGAATAGAATAGAATTAAGTAGAGTAGAAGAGAGTGAAATAGAGTTGAATAGAGGTGAATAGAGCCGAAAAGAGCCGAACAGAGCTGAATACACCCGAATCGACCAAATTCGAGGTGAATCAAGATGAAACATGTCGAATCGCGTTGAAATGTGTTGAATCGAATCAAATAGATTAGTGTAGGGCGGGTAAGGTTAGGGTAGGGTAGACTACGACAGAACTGAAAGAAAACAGTAGAGTAGAGAAAAGTAGGGTAGAGTAGACTAGAGACAAATAGAGTCGAATACTGCTGAACAGAGCCAAATAGAGCGGAAAAGAGCCGAGTAGAACCGACTTGAATCTAATGGAGGAAAAGGAGCTGAATCGAACCGATACGACCTAAATCAGGTCGAATCTCTTTCAAGTGTGTCACATAGAATCGAACAGATTACGGTAGGGTAAGGTAGGGTAGGGTAGGGTAGAATAGAATGCAGTAGAAAAGAACAGAAGAGAACTGAAAGAATAGAATAGGGTCGAGTAGTGTAGAGTATAGAAGAGTAGAGTAGAATAGAGTTCCATATTAACGAATAGAGCCAGAAAGAGCCAAAAAGAGCCGAAACGATAGAAATCAAGACGAATCGTGCCGAATCCCGCGGAATCGTGCCGTATCGCTTCGAATCCCGTCGGATTGCATTGAATCCCATCGATTCAAGTCAAATCCAATCCAATCGATTAGAATAGACTACTACTCTAAAAAACACATTTTTGTTTAGAGTCGCATAAAGTACAAGACAATAGAATAGAGAATAGAGTATGATGGAGTAGAATGCTGTAGAATGGAGTCGAATGGAGTCGAAAAGAGATAATAGAGTTGAGTAGAGTCTAATAGAGGAGAATAGAGCTGAATAGAGCCTATTAGAGCCGAATAGAACTTACTAGAGCCAAATGGAGCCGATTAGAGCCGAATCGAACAGATTTGAACTGAATGGGGATGAGTGGAGTGGAATGGAGCCGATTTGAGCCGAATCGCATCGAAATGCGTGGAAACGACTCAAGTAGAACAGATTAGAGTAGGGTAGGATAGAATAGAGAAGAATAGAATGGAACACAGTAGAACAGAAGAGAAAGAATACAATAGAATGGGGTAGAAAAAAGTAGAGGAGAGTAGAGCAAACAGAGTCGAATAGAGTCAAATCGAGCCGAATGGAGACGAAACAAGACAAATCACGTCGAATCCCATCGAATCAATTACAGGAAATTAGAGTACAGTAGAGTAGAATAGTGTAGAATGGAGTAGAATGGGGTGCGATGAAATCGAATGGAGTCGAAGAGAGTAGAAAAGATCCAAACAGAGCTAAATAGTGCCGAAGAGGGCCGAATCGAGCGGAATTGAGCCAAATCAAGCCAAACTGAGCCGAATCCAGTGAATCGAGCCTAATGGAGCCGAATGAAGCTGAATCGACACTATTCGATCCAAATGGACACGAATCTAAAGGATATGACCCGAATTGGGTCAAAATTCATCATATGGAATTGAATAGATTAGAGTAGGGGAGGTTCGGGTATGGTAGGGTTGGGTAGAATAGAGTAGAGTAGAATAGAATAAAACAGAATAGAAGAGAACAGAACAATACAGAAAGAATACAGAAAAGAGTAGACTAGAGTACAGTAGAGGGGAATAGAGTGAGAATAGAGCCAAATCGAGCCGAATCGCGTCGAAATGGGTCGAATCGTATCCAATCAAATGGATGAGACTAGATTAGAGTTGGGTAGCATAAGGTACGGTAGAATAGAGTAGAATAGAACAGGATAGAAACCATACTATAGAATACATCAGCTAAGAGTAGACTAGAGTACAAACGAGTAGACTAGAGTACAATAGAGTCGAATAGAGTCGAATAGAACTGAATAGTGCCGAACGCAGACAAAAGGAGAGGAATCGCGTTGAATCGATTAGAGTTAGAGTAGGGTAGGTAGAGCAGAATAGAGTAGTGTAGAACGGTGTGGAATGAATAGAATGGAGTGAAATAGAGATGAATAGAGTAGAAAAGAGTCAAATAGAGCAGAATAGGGCCAATAAGGCCGATTCGAGCAGAATCGAAGCGATTCAATCCAAAACGAGCCAAATGGAGCCTAATTGAGCCGAAGAGAGCCAAATCGATCCGAATCACGTTAACTTCGTAAAATCGAATCAAAACGTATAGATTAGAGAAGGGGAGGGGAGGGTAGAATAGACTAGAGTAGAATAGAAGAGATTAGAGCAGAATATAAAGAATGGAATAGATTGGAAAAGAGTAGAGTCGAATAGACTGAATAGAGACGGATAGAGCTGAATGGAGGTGAATACAGCTGAAAAGAGCCGTATAGTGCCGAAAAGTACCTAATTGAGCTGAATCAAGCAGAATCACACCGACTGTAGCTGAATAGAGTCGTAGCCCATCGAATCACATCGAATCACATCACTTTGGGTCAAATCGGGTTGAATCGCGTCAAATTACGTCGAATGTCATCGAATCACGCCGAATCGCTTCGTATCACATCGATTAACTTCGAATTACATCGAATCTCATAGAATCCTGCTGAATCACGTCGAGTCGCATGGAATCTCTTCAAATGTCTTCCAATCCCATTGAATCCCTTCAGATCTCGTCAAATTCCGTCGAATCCCATCAAATCACGTCGAACTGAATTGAATAGATTAAAGTAGGGTAGTTCTGGGTGGGGTGCAGTAGGGTAGGGTAGGGTAGAATAGAACAGAGTACAAGAGAATAGGAGAGAATGGTGTGGAATGGAATAGAATGGAGTTGAAAGGAGTCGAATAGAGACGGATAGAGATGAATAGAGTAGAAAACAGTGGAATAGAGCAGGATAGGGCCGAATAGGACCAAAGAAGGCCTAATGGAGCAGAATCGACACAATCTGAGCCAAATCGAGATGAATGGAGCGAAATCGAGCTGAATGGAGCCGATTCGAACCGAATTGAGCTGATTCAAGCCTAATCACTTCGAATCGCGTGGAAATGTGTCAAATAAAATCGAATCAAACAGCTTAGAGAAGGGGAGGGGAGGGGAGCGGAGGGTAGAATAGAATAGAACAGTACTGAAGAGAAAGAATAGAATATAGTACAGTAGAGTAGAGCAAAGAAAAGTAGAGAAGAGTAGAGTAGAATTGAGTCGAATAGAGACAAATAGTGCAGTATATAGCTGAATAGAGACAATTCGAGCCGAATTGAGCCAAAAGGAAACAAAACAAGATGAATCGTGTCGAATTGCTTCGAACCGCGTCGAATCGAATCCGTTAGAATAGATTAGAGGAGGGTAGGGTAGGGTAGAAAAGAATAGAGTAGAATAGTGTAGAAAGGAATAGAATGGAGCCAAATGGGGTTGACTAGAGACAGAGTAGAAAACAGTCGAATCGAGCTGAGTAGGGCCGAATAAGGCTGCACTGAGTTAAATCGAGTTGAAACGAGCAGAATCAAGCTGAATGGAGCTGATGGTGCCGAATCGAGCCGATTCAAGCACGATCGCGTCCAATTGCATCGAAATGCTTTGAATCGAATCAAATCGAATAGATTAGAATAGAATAGGGTACGGTACGGTATTTTAGGATGGGGTAGATGAAGGTAGACTATGGTACAGTAGACAAGAAAAGGCTAGAGTAGTAGCTTAGACTAATAAGCTGGACTAGTCAGCTAGACTAGGGGCATAGATCAGTAGCCTAGACAACTAGCCTTGGACAGTACCCTTGCCTTGACAAGTACCCTGAGTTTGTTCCCTAAACTAGTAGCCTTGCCTTAACTAGTAGCCTTATCTAGTAGCCTTACCTTAACTAGTACCCTGGCCTTAACTAGCACCCCTAACTAGTAGCCTTGCCTTAAGTAGTGGTCTTAAATACGACCCTTGTCTCAAACAGTACCCTCAACAAGTACCAGTGCCTTAACAAGTACCCTTAACTATTACCCTGGCATTAACTAGTACCATTAACGAATAAACCTTAGCTTAACTAGTACCCTTAACAAGTACCCTGGCATGAACTAGTAGCCTGAAATAGTACCCTTGCCCTAACTAGTACCCTTAATTACTACCCTTATTGAGTACTCCTAAGTAGTAGTAGGGTACGGTACGGTCGGGTACCGTAGGGTAGGGTAGCATACGGTGGAACAGAGAAAATAGAATAGAACAGCATAGGTCAGGGTAGGTTAGTTTAGTGTAGGGTATGGTAGAGTAGCATGGGATGGAATAGGGAAAATAGAAAAAGAGAATAGGATACAACAGAATAGAATAGATTAGGATAGGGTACGGTGGGGTAGGGTTCTGTAGAATAGGATAGTGTAGAATGGAATAGAATGGTGTGGAATGGAGTCGAATGGAGTCGAATAGAGATGAATAGAGCAGAAAAGAGTGGAATAGAGCTGAATAGCGCCGAACAGGGCCCCATACGGCCAAATCCAGCCGAATCAAGCCAAATCGAGCCGAATCGAGTCGAATCAACCAGATTCGAGCTGAATGTAGCCGAATGGAGCTGAAACAAGCCAAATAGAGACAAAAAAATGAACCGGGCCAAACTGAGCCAAATCACAACTAATCGCATCCTATTGCATCCAATTTCATTGAATCCCATGAAATCCAACCAAAACCCATCGAATCTCATGGAATCTCACCGAATAACATTGAACTGTGTCAAATAGAGCAGAATGGTATGGAATTGAATGGAATGCAATTAAATTGAATAGATTAGAGTAGTGTAGGTTAGGCTGGGATTCGGTAGGTTAGGGCAGAGTAGAATAGAATAGAGGAGAACACAAAGAGTAGAATGGAGTAGAGTTGAGCAGAGTCGAATAGTCAGAGTCGAGCAGTGCCGACTATAGATGAATAGATCCAATTCAAGCTGAATCGAGTCAAATGGAGAGGAAATGAGACAAATCGTAATGAATCAAATTGATTAAAATCGATAAGAGTAGGGTAGGGTAGAAGAGAATAGAATAGTGCAGAATGCAGTAGAATGGAGTCGAATCGTGTGGAACGGAGTCGAATGGAGCCAAATAGAGACGATTAAAGTAGAAAAGAGCTGAATAGAGCCAAAAAGGGCTGAAGAAGGTTGAATTGAGCCTAACTATGCTGAATTGAGCCGAATCGACCCGATTCAAGTCAAATAGAGCTAAATGGAGCCGATTCAAGCCTAATCACATGGAATCGCGTCGAAATGCATTGAAGTGAATTGAATAGATTAGAGTAGAGGGGGGTAGGGTAGGAGAGGTTTAGAAGAGAAGAGAAGAGAACACAACAGAAAGAATAGAATAGAATTAAGTAGAGTAGAAGAGAGTGAAATAGAGTTGAATAGAGGTGAATAGAGCCGAAAAGAGCCGAACAGAGCTGAATACACCCGAATCGACCAAATTCGAGGTGAATCAAGATGAAACATGTCGAATCGCGTTGAAATGTGTTGAACAGAATCAAATAGATTAGTGTAGGGCGGGTAAGGTTAGGGTAGGGTAGACTACGACAGAACTGAAAGAAAACAGTAGAGTAGAGAAAAGTAGGGTAGAGTAGACTAGAGACAAATAGAGTCGAATACTGCTGAACAGAGCCAAATAGAGCGGAAAAGAGCCGAGTAGAACCGACTTGAATCTAATGGAGGAAAAGGAGCTGAATCGAACCGATACGACCTAAATCAGGTCGGATCTCTTTCAAGTGTGTCACATAGAATCGAACAGATTACGGTAGGGTAAGGTAGGGTAGGGTAGGGTAGAATAGAATGCAGTAGAAAAGAACAGAAGAGAACTGAAAGAATAGAATAGGGTCGAGTAGTGTAGAGTATAGAAGAGTAGAGTAGAATAGAGTTCCATATTAACGAATAGAGCCAGAAAGAGCCAAAAAGAGCCGAAACGATAGAAATCAAGACGAATCGTGCCGAATCCCGCGGAATCGTGCTGTATCGCTTCGAATCCCGTCGGATTGCATTGAATCCCATCGATTCAAGTCAAATCCAATCCAATCGATTAGAATAGACTACTACTCTAAAAAACACATTTTTGTTTAGAGTCGCATAAAGTACAAGACAATAGAATAGAGAATAGAGTATGATGGAGTAGAATGCTGTAGAATGGAGTCGAATGGAGTCGAAAAGAGATAATAGAGTTGAGTAGAGTCTAATAGAGGAGAATAGAGCTGAATAGAGCCTATTAGAGCCGAATAGAACTTACTAGAGCCAAATGGAGCCGATTAGAGCCGAATCGAACAGATTTGAACTGAATGGGGATGAGTGGAGTGGAATGGAGCCGATTTGAGCCGAATCGCATCGAAATGCGTGGAAACGACTCAAGTAGAACAGATTAGAGTAGGGTAGGATAGAATAGAGAAGAATAGAATGGAACACAGTAGAACAGAAGAGAAAGAATACAATAGAATGGGGTAGAAAAAAGTAGAGGAGAGTAGAGCAAACAGAGTCGAATAGAGTCAAATCGAGCCGAATGGAGACGAAACAAGACAAATCACGTCGAATCCCATCGAATCAATTACAGGAAATTAGAGTACAGTAGAGTAGAATAGTGTAGAATGGAGTAGAATGGGGTGCGATGAAATCGAATGGAGTCGAAGAGAGTAGAAAAGATCCAAACAGAGCTAAATAGTGCCGAAGAGGGCCGAATCGAGCGGAATTGAGCCAAATCAAGCCAAACTGAGCCGAATCCAGTGAATCGAGCCTAATGGAGCCGAATGAAGCTGAATCGACACTATTCGATCCAAATGGACACGAATCTAAAGGATATGACCCGAATTGGGTCAAAATTCATCATATGGAATTGAATAGATTAGAGTAGGGGAGGTTCGGGTATGGTAGGGTTGGGTAGAATAGAGTAGAGTAGAATAGAATAAAACAGAATAGAAGAGAACAGAACAATACAGAAAGAATACAGAAAAGAGTAGACTAGAGTACAGTAGAGGGGAATAGAGTGAGAATAGAGCCAAATCGAGCCGAATCGCGTCGAAATGGGTCGAATCGTATCCAATCAAATGGATGAGACTAGATTAGAGTTGGGTAGCATAAGGTACGGTAGAATAGAGTAGAATAGAACAGGATAGAAACCATACTATAGAATACATCAGCTAAGAGTAGACTAGAGTACAAACGAGTAGACTAGAGTACAATAGAGTCGAATAGAGTCGAATAGAACTGAATAGTGCCGAACGCAGACAAAAGGAGAGGAATCGCGTTGAATCGATTAGAGTTAGAGTAGGGTAGGTAGAGCAGAATAGAGTAGTGTAGAACGGTGTGGAATGAATAGAATGGAGTGAAATAGAGATGAATAGAGTAGAAAAGAGTCAAATAGAGCAGAATAGGGCCAATAAGGCCGATTCGAGCAGAATCGAAGCGATTCAATCCAAAACGAGCCAAATGGAGCCTAATTGAGCCGAAGAGAGCCAAATCGATCCGAATCACGTTAACTTCGTAAAATCGAATCAAAACGTATAGATTAGAGAAGGGGAGGGGAGGGTAGAATAGACTAGAGTAGAATAGAAGAGATTAGAGCAGAATATAAAGAATGGAATAGATTGGAAAAGAGTAGAGTCGAATAGACTGAATAGAGACGGATAGAGCTGAATGGAGGTGAATACAGCTGAAAAGAGCCGTATAGTGCCGAAAAGTACCTAATTGAGCTGAATCAAGCAGAATCACACCGACTGTAGCTGAATAGAGTCGTAGCCCATCGAATCACATCGAATCACATCACTTTGGGTCAAATCGGGTTGAATCGCGTCAAATTACGTCGAATGTCATCGAATCACGCCGAATCGCTTCGTATCACATCGATTAACTTCGAATTACATCGAATCTCATAGAATCCTGCTGAATCACGTCGAGTCGCATGGAATCTCTTCAAATGTCTTCCAATCCCATTGAATCCCTTCAGATCTCGTCAAATTCCGTCGAATCCCATCAAATCACGTCGAACTGAATTGAATAGATTAAAGTAGGGTAGTTCTGGGTGGGGTGCAGTAGGGTAGGGTAGGGTAGAATAGAACAGAGTACAAGAGAATAGGAGAGAATGGTGTGGAATGGAATAGAATGGAGTTGAAAGGAGTCGAATAGAGACGGATAGAGATGAATAGAGTAGAAAACAGTGGAATAGAGCAGGATAGGGCCGAATAGGACCAAAGAAGGCCTAATGGAGCAGAATCGACACAATCTGAGCCAAATCGAGATGAATGGAGCGAAATCGAGCTGAATGGAGCCGATTCGAACCGAATTGAGCTGATTCAAGCCTAATCACTTCGAATCGCGTGGAAATGTGTCAAATAAAATCGAATCAAACAGCTTAGAGAAGGGGAGGGGAGGGGAGCGGAGGGTAGAATAGAATAGAACAGTACTGAAGAGAAAGAATAGAATATAGTACAGTAGAGTAGAGCAAAGAAAAGTAGAGAAGAGTAGAGTAGAATTGAGTCGAATAGAGACAAATAGTGCAGTATATAGCTGAATAGAGACAATTCGAGCCGAATTGAGCCAAATGGAAACAAAACAAGATGAATCGTGTCGAATTGCTTCGAACCGCGTCGAATCGAATCCGTTAGAATAGATTAGAGGAGGGTAGGGTAGGGTAGAAAAGAATAGAGTAGAATAGTGTAGAAAGAAATAGAATGGAGCCAAATGGGGTTGACTAGAGACAGAGTAGAAAACAGTCGAATCGAGCTGAGTAGGGCCGAATAAGGCTGCACTGAGTTAAATCGAGTTGAAACGAGCAGAATCAAGCTGAATGGAGCTGATGGTGCCGAATCGAGCCGATTCAAGCACGATCGCGTCCAATTGCATCGAAATGCTTTGAATCGAATCAAATCGAATAGATTAGAATAGAATAGGGTACGGTACGGTATTTTAGGATGGGGTAGATGAAGGTAGACTATGGTACAGTAGACAAGAAAAGGCTAGAGTAGTAGCTTAGACTAATAAGCTGGACTAGTCAGCTAGACTAGGGGCATAGATCAGTAGCCTAGACAACTAGCCTTGGACAGTACCCTTGCCTTGACAAGTACCCTGAGTTTGTTCCCTAAACTAGTAGCCTTGCCTTAACTAGTAGCCTTATCTAGTAGCCTTACCTTAACTAGTACCCTGGCCTTAACTAGCACCCCTAACTAGTAGCCTTGCCTTAAGTAGTGGTCTTAAATACGACCCTTGTCTCCAACAGTACCCTCAACAAGTACCAGTGCCTTAACAAGTACCCTTAACTATTACCCTAGCATTAACTAGTACCATTAACGAATAAACCTTAGCTTAACTAGTACCCTTAACAAGTACCCTGGCATGAACTAGTAGCCTGAAATAGTACCCTTGCCCTAACTAGTACCCTTAATTACTACCCTTATTGAGTACTCCTAAGTAGTAGTAGGGTACGGTACGGTCGGGTACCGTAGGGTAGGGTAGCATACGGTGGAACAGAGAAAATAGAATAGAACAGCATAGGTCAGGGTAGGTTAGTTTAGTGTAGGGTATGGTAGAGTAGCATGGGATGGAAGAGGGAAAATAGAAAAAGAGAATAGGATACAACAGAATAGAATAGATTAGGATAGGGTACGGTGGGGTAAGGTTCTGTAGAATAGGATAGTGTAGAATGGAATAGAATGGTGTGGAATGGAGTCGAATGGAGTCGAATAGAGATGAATAGAGCAGAAAAGAGTGGAATAGAGCTGAATAGCGCCGAACAGGGCCCCATAAGGCCAAATCCAGCCGAATCAAGCCAAATCGAGCCGAATCGAGTCGAATCAACCAGATTCGAGCTGAATGTAGCCGAATGGAGCTGAAACAAGCCAAATAGAGACAAAAAAATGAACCGGGCCAAACTGAGCCAAATCACAACTAATCGCATCCTATTGCATCCAATTTCATTGAATCCCATGAAATCCAACCAAAACCCATCGAATCTCATGGAATCTCACCGAATAACATTGAACTGTGTCAAATAGAGCAGAATGGTATTGAATTGAATGGAATCCAATTAAATTGAATAGATTAGAGTAGTGTAGGTTAGGCTGGGATTCGGTAGGTTAGGGCAGAGTAGAATAGAATAGAGGAGAACACAAAGAGTAGAATGGAGTAGAGTTGAGCAGAGTCGAATAGTCAGAGTCGAGCAGTGCCGACTATAGATGAATAGATCCAATTCAAGCTGAATCGAGTCAGATGGAGAGGAAATGAGACAAATCGTAATGAATCAAATTGATTAAAATCGATAAGAGTAGGGTAGGGTAGAAGAGAATAGAATAGTGCAGAATGCAGTAGAATGGAGTCGAATCGTGTGGAACGGAGTCGAATGGAGCCAAATAGAGACGATTAAAGTAGAAAAGAGCTGAATAGAGCCAAAAAGGGCTGAAGAAGGTTGAATCGAGCCTAACTATGCTGAATTGAGCCGAATCGACCCGATTCAAGTCAAATAGAGCTAAATGGAGCCGATTCAAGCCTAATCACATGGAATCGCGTCGAAATGCATTGAAGTGAATTGAATAGATTAGAGTAGAGGGGGGTAGGGTAGGAGAGGTTTAGAAGAGAAGAGAAGAGAACACAACAGAAAGAATAGAATAGAATTAAGTAGAGTAGAAGAGAGTGAAATAGAGTTGAATAGAGGTGAATAGAGCCGAAAAGAGCCGAACAGAGCTGAATACACCCGAATCGACCAAATTCGAGGTGAATCAAGATGAAACATATCGAATCGCGTTGAAATGTGTTGAACCGAATCAAATAGATTAGTGTAGGGCGGGTAAGGTTAGGGTAGGGTAGACTACGACAGAACTGAAAGAAAACAGTAGAGTAGAGAAAAGTAGGGTAGAGTAGACTAGAGACAAATAGAGTCGAATACTGCTGAACAGAGCCAAATAGAGCGGAAAAGAGCCGAGTAGAACCGACTTGAATCTAATGGAGGAAAAGGAGCTGAATCGAACCGATACGACCTAAATCAGGTCGGATCTCTTTCAAGTGTGTCACATAGAATCGAACAGATTACAGTAGGGTAAGGTAGGGTAGGGTAGGGTAGAATAGAATGCAGTAGAAAAGAACAGAAGAGAACTGAAAGAATAGAATAGGGTCGAGTAGTGTAGAGTATAGAAGAGTAGAGTAGAATAGAGTTCCATATTAACGAATAGAGCCAGAAAGAGCCAAAAAGAGCCGAAACGATAGAAATCAAGACGAATCGTGCCGAATCCCGCGGAATCGTGCCGTGTCGCTTCGAATCCCGTCGGATTGCATTGAATCCCATCGATTCAAGTCAAATCCAATCCAATCGATTAGAATAGACTACTACTCTAAAAAACACATTTTTGTTTAGAGTCGCATAAAGTACAAGACAATAGAATAGAGAATAGAGTATGATGGAGTAGAATGCTGTAGAATGGAGTCGAATGGAGTCGAAAAGAGATAATAGAGTTGAGTAGAGTCTAATAGAGGAGAATAGAGCTGAATAGAGCCTATTAGAGCCGAATAGAACTTACTAGAGCCAAATGGAGCCGATTAGAGCCGAATCGAACAGATTTGAACTGAATGGGGATGAGTGGAGTGGAATGGAGCCGATTTGAGCCGAATCGCATCGAAATGCGTGGAAACGACTCAAGTAGAACAGATTAGAGTAGGGTAGGATAGAATAGAGAAGAATAGAATGGAACACAGTAGAACAGAAGAGAAAGAATACAATAGAATGGGGTAGAAAAAAGTAGAGGAGAGTAGAGCAAACAGAGTCAAATAGAGTCAAATCGAGCCGAATGGAGACGAAACAAGACAAATCACGTCGAATCCCATCGAATCAATTACAGGAAATTAGAGTACAGTAGAGTAGAATAGTGTAGAATGGAGTAGAATGGGGTGCGATGAAATCGAATGGAGTCGAAGAGAGTAGAAAAGATCCAAACAGAGCTAAATAGTGCCGAAGAGGGCCGAATCGAGCGGAATTGAGCCAAATCAAGCCAAACTGAGCCGAATCCAGTGAATCGAGCCTAATGGAGCCGAATGAAGCTGAATCGACACTATTCGATCCAAATGGACACGAATCTAAAGGATATGACCCGAATTGGGTCAAAATTCATCATATGGAATTGAATAGATTAGAGTAGGGGAGGTTCGGGTATGGTAGGGTTGGGTAGAATAGAGTAGAGTAGAATAGAATAAAACAGAATAGAAGAGAACAGAACAATACAGAAAGAATACAGAAAAGAGTAGACTAGAGTACAGTAGAGGGGAATAGAGTGAGAATAGAGCCAAATCGAGCCGAATCGCGTCGAAATGGGTCGAATCGTATCCAATCAAATGGATGAGACTAGATTAGAGTTGGGTAGCATAAGGTACGGTAGAATAGAGTAGAATAGAACAGGATAGAAACCATACTATAGAATACATCAGCTAAGAGTAGACTAGAGTACAAACGAGTAGACTAGAGTACAATAGAGTCGAATAGAGTCGAATAGAACTGAATAGTGCCGAACGCAGACAAAAGGAGAGGAATCGCGTTGAATCGATTAGAGTTAGAGTAGGGTAGGTAGAGCAGAATAGAGTAGTGTAGAACGGTGTGGAATGAATAGAATGGAGTGAAATAGAGATGAATAGAGTAGAAAAGAGTCAAATAGAGCAGAATAGGGCCAATAAGGCCGATTCGAGCAGAATCGAAGCGATTCAATCCAAAACGAGCCAAATGGAGCCTAATTGAGCCGAAGAGAGCCAAATCGATCCGAATCACGTTAACTTCGTAAAATCGAATCAAAACGTATAGATTAGAGAAGGGGAGGGGAGGGTAGAATAGACTAGAGTAGAATAGAAGAGATTAGAGCAGAATATAAAGAATGGAATAGATTGGAAAAGAGTAG